>NW_009196752.1:0-20676 GCF_000690835.1 Fulmarus glacialis | reverse complement strand
ACTGCTCCTTGTGGCCTCCACTACAAGAGCTAGGGAGGCATCAAATGAAATCAGTAAACAACTGCTTAAGGCAAATAAGAAAAAAGAAAAAAAAAAAGAGGTACTTTTTCACACTAACTTCACTGCAGGACATGACATACACTAAGAAGTTTGTATGGGTTCAAAAAGTGACCCAAAATTTTAGGGAAGAAATATTCTTTGGCATCCCTCTTGGGTCTGCAATTCACTAAAGTCTGTGAGAAAGCTCTGGGAACTTGTCCTGTTCTTATGCTCTTCCCTACATTTTTTCCTTACCAGTCACCTGCTACAGACGTGATTTGGGTTTGGTGTGACATAAAAATGTTGCAATAATTTTCTCAAACGTTTATGGGATATATAGGTAAGCAATCATCCCATTTTAAAAATAAAGTGCAGAAGTGAACATATTTGGCCAAGGTCTCCAGGCTAAAGCTGCAGGCCTGGAGAAAAGAATCACCTGATGTCAACCTGCACATTGACTGTTAGACATCATCAGTGTGTTTACCCATAATTCATTCATAATTTACCACCATTCATATGTTCTCAGACGTAATTCTGTCTCTAACCTTCAGGGTTTAATATTGGGTCACTTTTGTTTTGCCTGTGGGCATGTCTGCTCTGCAGACGGCAACATAGCTTAAAGAGACAAGAAACAATTTAGCCAAAGCAGCAAAGAACTCAGTGTGGGCTAATTTATTCCTCTTCTCATGTGGGCTGGGCATCTGGTTTTGAAGTCCGTGTTGCCTCAGCAAGCCTGCTTCTGGTATCTCAGCTAGCTAATTTGAAGATGATTTGGCGGTATCCCTGCATCAGAGTCAGCAGCACAAATGTAACATGTGTGTCTGCTTTTGTCCAAATCTTCTATCCAAACCTCTGAAGGACCAGTTTTCACTTCACTGGTTTGCACATCTTCAACTGTATTTTTCAGCTGCAGTCATGGCTACACCTACTGTTTGGTCCTGGTGAGCCATAAACCTGTGTTTTGGGATCCAAACCAATGGAGCTTAAGCCTGTGTTTTCACAAAACACCCAGAACTGATGAAGTTAGATTAATTTGAATTCAAAGCTTTTCATGTTTTTCATAGTATCTCTGAGATTTTCCTGTGAACGTAAGAAAAGTATTAGAAGAGAGAAGAAAATGACCACCTGCAGCTTTTCATCATCTTATGAAGTACTTGAAAGGAGTAACTCCACTGTGGGGAAGTTGAAGTGACCCTGCTAGCAACAGGAGGGAGCTTGAGGGCAAAAGATCCAGTGACTATTTTGCCTATAAATATCCCTGCATCCTCTGTATTACCCACCTCTGTCGGTCATGTAAGTTAACATAATAAGGTTTTTATACAGTAAATATTGTTGGTTTAGAGTTCTACTGCACTGAATTTTCAGGCTATGCCTGGAAAGCCAGAAAGCCATGCTGTTCCGCTATCTTTTTTTAAAGTAGATATTTCCTGTATGGGTTGTCTGATCTCACAAAACGTAACTTCAGTTCTGTGGCCAAGTAAGGGACTCTACTGCAGTGCATCCTCTACCTCCTATGAAGTGAAAATATGGTCCATATTCAATAACTCAGATTGTTTTTCAATCGTTTTCCACTGTAAGGACCAGTAAAAAGTAACTAAAAGTAATTTCTTCAACTCTCATACTTTGTTTTCCCATCCTGTCTCATTTGTAAGTCTTTCTCACAGTGTTAGTTATATTGACAAAAATCACATGAAAGACATAGCTAAAGAATTCAGCCTGGTTTAGCAGCACAGGAAGTTTCCCAGTTTGATTTTTTTTTTTTTTTCATAAATACATTTAGATGAGAAATTATTCAGTGAGTGACATGATGAAAAGGTAATTCAATATGGTAACTTTTTTTGATACCTCATTCCTCCTTCAAATGTCCTTTAATGAAAGGGTGGTAGAAAATATCTGATATACTAAGTTATTGACTCCAATTCACTGCCGGTACCAGAATTATAGGTTTACTGCTGTTATCTTTTTGTTATTCAATCTAGATTAAAATTGCGATGTAATAAGTACTCAGGTTGAGGAATTTCCTGTAAGATCATGAATACGATTGTCAGCAGTTTCTTCCTGATGTATTCTAATTTATTGTCATTATTTCTAATTATACACTCTTCAATTATAGAATACACACACAAAACATTTTATCAAAGTTAATAATTTCTTTCACTCTGCAATGATTACAAATGTAAAATATTTGCAGTTTGTTATCATGCCCTGCATTAACATATTGCTTAGCTTTCCTATGCGTATTAATTCTGTGCTGTAGGTTGTCTCACTGCTTCCAGAAAAATCGTTATTCATTTTGACTGAAGATGTCAGAATTTGGCCTTTTTAATTTTCCTTACATTATATTTTAATGTCAAATAAACAGTTTAGCAAATTGAATTGGTACAATGTATAATATAAATAACATTCTTGTCTGGGCTGAACCGTGACTGCAGAACCTTGTCACACCTTTGAATATTTTGTTCTTTGACAGATTTAATGAATCAATTTACCTGTAACTGGAAATGGCTTACACTTCTTTTTATTCTCTTATACATCTGCCTGGTCAATAGGTCCGCAGTGAAGGGGGCATGATAAATGGTTGTAAAAGGCTGCTGTTCATACAAAGATCAGAAGAGTAACTTTCAGCTTCAGTGTACAACTTTGACGATTTTTCAATGTAAAACTTACATGACATTTCAATGTTTGCTTCTCAGTAGCAAAGAAACTACATGGATACAGTAAATGGCATTCTAGAGTCATGGGAACGACATTGTCACCATTGATCTTTTCCAGTAAACTCAAACAGAAAACATTCATTCTTTGTGATCACAATTTCAGATTCATACTCAAAAATTACTTCTTTAATAAATGCTAGAAAACTATCTTCATGTTGCAGTTGTAATATATCTAAATTTTAGTTTCTGCAGATGCTGTACAGTAAAATTTAGTTCATTTGAAGCATAATTCTTATTCTTAAAAAGATTTCAGTTGAATGAAAGGTGGAAATAGATGTCACTCTTTTATATGAAATGGAGAGAGTTTTTGGAAATGTGTTCTATGCTAGTGGTTTACTACGTTGTAACTTTGAGAGCTATACCTTCCGCACATCTCAGTTTTATGGCTTCTAGCAACTGCAGACAGCAAGCAGAAAAAACCATTTTGCCCAATGATATTTTGCTGCCCAACAAAATTTTAATGAAATGGTTTTAATTAAAAAAGGATTCAAAATCTATTTTCATTACTTTAAAAATATGTTTGATTCTTTTTCCCAGACAGAGCTGAAATGATAGAGAATGATTATGTTTCCGTTTGCTGATGTCTGAATTTCTGAACTCAATGAGAAATCTTTAACATCTCATGGCTTTGGTCATTAGCAAAATGATTTTTTTCCCCTAATATTTAAAATTTCAATTTATTTTTAAAAGGAGTCTTCAATAATTCTTCCATATGAAGATACAAATGTTGGATTTAAATTTAACTGGCCGTTGATAATAACAGAGGCATGAGGTGAGAGTTCTAGCAAGCTGACTGTCAAATGGCACTGTAAATACCCATTCATTCAGTAGCAATACATGGGGGGAAAAATGTCAGGGTACGATGGATGATGCTTAAAGAAATCAGCTTAATCTTTTTTTCCGTATTCTGAATAATAGCCATCTGATTAAAAACACTACAGGTCAGAAATTATGTCAAATGCGTTAGTTACGTGATGATTACTCAATTTTTATCTAAATACAACTTCCACTACTTTTTTCTCCTAAAGAATAAGAAAAATTTTGCTCCTATCCTTAAAATTAATGCCCTGATAAGGTCTAGACAAAACAGCTACACTTAGAAAGAAATTTTACTTCACGTGTTTTCCAGTGGCAGGATGGAACTGATGATGTGTCTGTTAAAATGAGATTTCCACCATAATCATGAGATTCAAGAAAGCAGCCATTTTTCTAAGGAATGAAATGTTTCAATCTCTTTCTTCCCCAGGATGGGAAACTACCATAGTACAGCAAACTTCTTATGTAAATATATGGAGACAGGATACAATGCAGATGTCCATAATAGGAAGGCGCACTGGTTATATGTTACTGCCACATTATAGGATAAGACACTCCCTTTTGTGAGTTAGTGTTGTAGCCTCTTATTCTGTTCTTCATACAAACCCTAGAATCTAGAAAAATTTTTGGTTTATAAAACCTAAAACTGTAAGAAATTGCCTGATCAGAGGCTGCAACCTAAATTCAAGTTTATATCTGTATTTTGATTATTTTTGTTCACATCTTTTGACTTCAGGACATTTATTAAATAGGAAGGAACTAGGACATCAGTAGATAAATTTAAGAGATGTCCTTTCAGGTATTAACTGTTTGGCAGATGAATATTTTCTAGAGTAGGAATTGTTTATATTAAATACTGCCTATTCAATAGATTAATTTGAGGAAAGCACAGGACTGCTGAGAATTGAGGAGACTTGCAGAGTGGTTTCCCTATCCTGGTGAAAGTTTGACAACATATCAGAAAGTAGTTACTGGCCTCAGAGAGGAGGCAACTATTAAGCTTTTCAAGGCAAAGATGAAAGACAACACTAAGACTCTTACCTGGAAGAGAGATTACTCTTGTGTCAGACTACAAAGAAGCTCTTGCTGCTGCCTTTGTCCATAGAAAAATAAAACTTGTTCTGAAGGCTATCACAATTACCTTTCTGTTCTGGACTATTATGGTGGAAGACTTTATTGTGGAAAACCTCATTGCTAGCTTATGTCTATTAACTAGGACAAAAGGCCGGCACTGTGCTTGTTCCTCTCATAGGTGATATTCTCACAGGGTGGACATTCACAGCTTCCTCATGGGATGAATTTTCAAAGGTGTTTGTAACTGTCCCTGAAACAGCTGCAGAACATTTTGGTTTCAAAGAGGTGGTATTGCAGTCAGATTTGTTGTTAGCCAGGCATGGCAGTGTGCAGAACTTCCCCCCTTGTCCTTCCTCACGTATATGCTATTTATTTGCTTCTTTATTCAAAACTCTCCTTGGTTCCATCTTCTTTGGCATAGAGATCTGTTTGAACATCATCGACAAACACTACCAAGTTGAGTAATGACAATTTTTACTGAAGTTAATAGGAACTGCAAGCACTTTAGAAATGAGGCCAATATCAGAAGTGATATAAAACTGCAAACATCCAGGAGATAAAGGAATATATATTTGTAATTTTTTAATAGGTATTTTTCCTACATTTTTAAAAATGGATTTAAAGCCAAAAATTCCTATATGATTTAGGCTGCCAAAGTGGTTCCATGTAGCTAGTGATATTTAACCTAATGATCCTACATCTGCTTGGAATGGTCTTTGTTCATGGTCCTATTGCTTGTAATGCTTTGTATGCTTTTTTCCCCACCTTGTTATAATACATCACTGATTCTCTATTTCTTTGCATCATCTTTACACTGGTATGCCACCTTTGACTTTAAGAGACTTGCTCCGTAATTTGCATCAGCATATGAAAGAGTGAGAAGACTGTTTATACTTCTTTACTCATGTGAATATTTGGATGTAATAAAGAATTACACAAACTAGCGACCTCAAGAGTTCATGAAAAAACAGGGAAAATTATTCCTCTTTCTCCACAAGAAACACGAAGTTTCAGAGCTGTTTGTGGAAAGTGCATAGTTACCTTCAGTGTGAATGAGGAGCAAAACTTCTAGCAATTGAAGTTTACTTTCTTCACTCACATGCAGTATGATGTATTGCACTTTATTTTGTCATTTTCGTAGGTGTTTTGGGTGAAAATTTGGACACCGAATCCAGGGGCATAACTGCCATTTATTTCAATACAATAGGTCCAAAAACTCATCAGTTACCATTCATTCCCTGGTTTTCTCTCTTTGTCATTTTAGCTAAGTTATAATTTGTTCATGAGGAGCTATAGGGAACATTCTGATTATCTCACCAGGCAATGCTGACCCTTGGGCCCATGGGACTTTACCAGCTGTTTTAAGTGAGGTCAGTCAAAGAATGGGGTGTGTGCTTAAACGACCATGCAGAAAAAAGCCATTTCTTTTTTGAGCATCCTAACATGTCCCTAACCTAGTGACAGGAAGAGAAGCTTCTTACACCGTATTTCTTGTTAAATCTTCCAGTCTGGGGAATTTTATGTGGGAAAATCTGACACCTATCTGTCTCCTTATTTTAATCCAATAGTGTAAAAATAACAAACACTAGCATAGGAATCCAGTGTTTTTGCTTTTTCCGATACAGGCTATGACTGGAGCAGAACGTTGTTTGTATTCCATATGAAAATTTAACAGCTCAGCCATACAGCAACACAGTACTTCTGAAGGAAGAGAATTCTCACCTTTGCTTCCATTGACTTTGCCTAAAATAAAGTAATTTAATATCTAGGTATCTTGCAGGAAGAAATGGATCACAGTCATAACATCAGATCCAAGCAAACATCGTTTGGGACATGTGGATCTTGACTTGGACTTTAAGTTTAGGTCTGTCTCTAGGGTTTGACTTGCCTTTAGGCTGCTAGTCTTACTCCAGTCATTGTAAGGGAATTATTCTTTTCTTAAACTGGTAATCACCAGGCTTAGAAACAGGCCTAAATGCAGGCCAGAACACAGCCTTGCTGTATGATACCATGCAAACATTTACATTTTTGTCTACGCAGTTTTGACTGCGATGGATCTGTTTCTTTCTTGGTTTGTTTACCGTCTCACTGTTTTTCTAGTTATTGCAGTTTTGGGCTGCTTTAACAGTGGAGAGGAATTCAGGAAAAAAGTCCACAGAGTCTGTGTTATAATATTCTTCTTTGAACCTACGTATAGATATTTTCTTTTGAGAAAGTCACCCTGGTTACTTTTCAAATTAATACAAAAATAACACATTAAAACAGAAAGGATGTTTTGGACGAGGGATTTGGTGTCCAGAAGATGTTAGTTTTGAATTATCCATGGGCAGTTTGATTCACTGAATAATTCACTAGCCATGCTGTACAACGGCATTAAAAAATCAGCAACTCCTTGTACTATTATTCTGGCAAGCTTCTTACAGATAAATTCCAGTGCTTGAGGAGACCATATGAATACTTGTTATTTCTCCAAACCCAAAGATATATAAATTTGTTTTTCCAAGTGCATTTTAATTTGCACTGTAGCACATACCTAAAAATTACTTTTTCAGCACCAAAATTTCTTCAAACCTATTGTTTTTATGTGAAACTAGTATGAATATTGCTACCTGCTCAGCACTAATATTTGTTTACACAATGTGTTTAAAATTATTTTTAATGAATGTATTTGTTTATAACTAGTGTTATAGACTTCTGTTTATATTTGATGAAGACCTGATATCTTTTCATATCATCTTCAAATTGCTCGTAACATTAATTCTAAAAAATAGAAGTTGATGTAAATACATTTTGGTTTACATTGTCTCTGTCTGAACCTACATCTAGAAACATTGCTTTTATTATAGGGACCTTATCCAGGGAAACTAACTCAAGCTTAGCAACTTTTCTTAGCAGGATCTTTTGATTCCTGGGAATCTGCAGAACCAAAGTAGGATTCAAACGCAAAATTTCCTTTTTTCCTCCCTTATCAAACTCTGAAGTTGGAGTCCTTAGAGCTGTGCATGCGTCAGTAAGATGAAGAATGTAAAATCAAAGAAATATGCAGGTGATGATGCCAACAGTGTTTTGATGTGGTTTGGTTTTTTTGGGTTTGCTTTTTTTTTTTTTTTAACAAAACATACACAAAAACTTTGAGGAACTGAAAACTGTTAACTCACAGAAAAATTTTACGCTTTCTGCTGTGCTTTTGGTTAGAACAGATGATTGATACATGACTGAGGCTACTACAATGGGTCAGGCTTAGTGTGACTTAAGGCAAACTAACAAATAGCTTGTCATCTATTAGACAACAAGATTAGTGGTTACCTGGTCAGAAATGTCTACCTCAGCAGATACTCAAATAACCTTTGGGAAATTTAGCTTTAGGTGATGCAGTAGGAGCTGTTGAATCCTGCAGCTGCATTACTTCAAAAATCTATCTGTGAACACTGCACAGCTGTAACTCTGGTCCTTAATGACTTGGACTTTTTGCTTGGTATTTCTCTCAAGAATAAAGGTGGGCAACCAAGAAGTCCTTGTTACTGAAATGTTTACTTAAACCTTCCTTGTTCCTTGAGGTTTAACTGGAATGATCCATTATCTTGTTGTTCTTTTACTCCTTTTGGAGATGTTCCAAACGTTAACTTTTATTTTAGGGATAAGTGTCTCTCTGTCTAGGCTGGTGAATCATAGAAAGCATGGCATGCTTCCCACTGCTGCCTGTCTGCAATCTGTATAAATCTGGAATCCCAGGAAAGAGAGTGGGAACATGTGAGGCAACTGTGGGGTAGGTTCAGTGACATTTTGCTCAGTTATAAACTACAAGCCATAGTGTAAGTTAGCTGCATGTGGAAGTCTGTCTCTCTTTTGCAGAAAGTCCTGGAGATGGAAAAGCTTGGGAAAGATCTTGTAGGATCTTTGCAGTTAATCGACTACATAGAAGACAGCAGAGTCATGGGGTAGGCCTTGGATGATCCATGGCTTTAGAGTACCAAATTTTTTCATAAAAAAACAAGCCATATTGATGTTTTCAACAAATAATAAAGAAATGTAAGAAAAGCTGTGGGTCCTGCTGTGAAAGTTTTACCCCTACTGCTGACCAAATGAATGTTGGCAATCTGACCTTTTGTGATTCTAAATATATTGAATTTCTACTTTCCTTGCCTGTTCCTTCAGGGAAGAAATGAAGATCAAGTCCTCACAGGGAACCTTGCAGCAACCATCTGAGGATTTCTGAAGTTTTTGTTCATTACCCAATTTGCTTATTTGGTGCACTGCTCTCTACAGGTCTAGCACAAACTCATCAGACAGATTCACTCAGTGAAGTGTATTGGGTTATGAACTATAATGTCACATTGAGTTATGTTAGATGTGACACAACATGACCCTAAAAAATATGACAGATAGTGATGAGCAGAAAAGGACATTTCAAAAACTTCTGTCAAAGTAAAGTTTTTTGTATTATTATTTTTAAAACTAACCTTGAAAAGAGTCATTTTTAGAAAATAAAATTTTAAAATGGGACAGAGATTTCCCCACAGAGTAATTTTTAACATCTAATCAGATGTAAATCATTAGTGGAAAAGCAAGTATTTCCCATCGTGGAATATATTCTATCGACAAATAACAGAACTTCTATGACTATACATGTCCAGCTGTGCTGTCTTCTAGAGAAAACCAACTTCCCTTCAGTCTGATGTGTGGGGTTTTTTTACAAATATGGGGAGATTATGCTAGATGTATATCATATGCTCCCTCTAGCTGAGATTGTTTCATACGTATACATGTATGCTTTTTCTTAAGTTCCCTTCTTCAAATTGATGGCTTCCTAGTGGGCTTTTTAACACTTATGTGGTGTTTACCATCTTTACAAGATCTTTTAAATGTGTGATTGTACTTAGCTTCATGAGGTGAGAGTGAACTGAATGGACAACAGATCTGTCAATGGTGTTTAAGGTTAGTTTTACAGGTCTCAATTTTTGATTATGCAGTGGAACTTCCTATATGTTAACATCAGATATAAATCCCATGACACGTGTTTCAGGGTCAGACTGTTGGATGATGTAAATGCTGTATATGGAATCAATGGCTCTGAAAGAGGCAATGCTATTTGCTGTACAGTTGTTGCTCATAATGCCAAAGACTGAAAGGTGATTCATGGTGCTATAAGCATGTTAAACTGTATTTATTATCATGAAAATTTCTGCAGTTCCTATAATTGATTACATTCTTGAAACAGGACGTAGAGTTATAACTTTTCAGCTCTAGACTTTTCTCCTTAAAGGTTTATAACACTGTAGTAGTAGATGGGGTGCATCCAATGTGAGCCTCCTGTTTCATCCCAAGATGTGGAAAACCTGAAGTGGAGAAAATAAAAAGGGGGATGGAGGGTGGCTCTGGAGAAGCTATGTAGTGAAAAAAAAGAGTCTGTCCTGGGGAATATATGGCTTGTGGAAGAATAAAAGGTACTATGTTACCAGAATATACCTTCCTGCTCTTACTTCCTCAAGGAATTTTTTAACCTTCATATAATACTAATCCACCAATTTTATAACTTTGTTTTGTCCATTGGCAAGTAGGTTCCATTTCTTCTCCAGTTTGTCTCTATTTCAGATACATCTATTTCTTCAGGAAAGGAAAGTGTTGTAGAAAGTTTTAATTGCCTTGGTAAAACATCTGTGGCTTAAGATGTTTAACATTTTTTGGAAGTCTGAGGCTTTTTTTCTGAATTTACTTAAACATTTATGTTGGTCTTTGCTAGCAATAACTGATGAAAGATAAGTCAGAGATCAACACAGTGTGCAAAACTGTTGTTGCTTTCTTCATAATCATAGTAAGTTAGCAATGAGTAACAAAAAAAAGCTGCTTTCCTGTTATCAAATTATTCATATTCCATTCAGAAATAGAAATGCTACATTTGATTCAGTGAGTTTTGGATCACATTAAAAAAAAAATTAAAAATCTTAAGTTCACATAACTTTTACAGAGAGATAGGGTCTGTGTTTTCAGACACCACACATTTTAGAATGAAGGGAGAACATTTCTTCAAAGCTTAGAGTTGTCAGTGTCCGAAAACCAGTAATGTCCTCTGATGTTTTAGCATATAGTATATATGCTGTGGGTATATTTTCCTCCTGGAAGGGAGGTCATGAATCTCTGCATAACTCGATTGACATCTGTAGTGAAATTGGCATTGCTCATTCTCGTTCTGGGGTTAAAAAATATGAGTTTTGGGAAGCAAATGTGTATTTTGAGCTTTGGGTTTAAATATCCTCAAAGGAATTCTCACTATTTGAATCTGAAATAATTTGTCAAATTAGCACATGACTGACATTGCCTGAAACACATTCTGACATTCTGCAATGTGGAGTACAACAGAGTCATTGAATTGAATTACTACTGCTAGGTGAGGCATGAAAAGGCTTGAACAACATTGCATGAGTGTGAAGTTGCTAACCTAACGGTAGAACACGAAGGAATTGTTTCAACATTTTTTTTAATGAGAGAAAGGGGATTTAATTGGCATATTCCTCTCGCTGTAACTGAATTTACGAAGTATTGCTTTCACATGTGCTTTTAAAAGATCCACAAACATATGAAAAATATGAAGGCTGTTTTTAATCTGCTGTTTACTTTTTGAGAGTACAAATAGAGTACTAGTTTAGCTTACACAGGAAAATAAATTAGGTGTCTTTTGTGTTAGTGCTTGTATTAACAGATCCGGTGCTTGCACTAACAGATCCAGTACTCAAAACAATGGCATGGTTTGATCTGACTGTCACGGACAATATACAGACTGCTTTTCTTCTTTTCTTTTTTTAGTGAAGAAAACATGTGACTAGTGTCCTTTTATGCCTTTTTTATCTGGTCATCTACTGAGATTAAAAAACTAACTTTCTTTCTGAAGAGAGAGAGTGATACCGATAACAGTGACTGCTCTAATGAGAATCATCACTTAGTAATCAAGTCACTTTCCATATACATTATAAGGTGATAGGATAGAACATTATACATAAACAATTTTTGGCCAAAGGGAATGAAATATGTTAAAGTATCCAGGCTTGGTATGAAACAAAGAACAAAAGAGGTGGTGACAAGAGCGCTAATGCTTCCCACAGTGGACAGAATGAAATTCTGACTCTTTTGGCCTCAGGGAGCTAGGTTGTTCCATCTCTAGGAGATGCATGAAAGCTCTGTTACTCCTCTCTGGTCTAATCTTAGATACTATGTTTTGAATGACTAATAAATGCTGTCTTGTTTTGTAAAGGTATTTCTCAAGCACCTGGCAGAGTGGCAAAATTTCTGGCAAATTCAAAGCAAAAAAACCCCACAATAAAAGCTGTGATACTAAATCCAGTAGTGACTCTGACAGTCTTCTGGAAATAATGGAACTGAGTCTCTCCTCCTTGCACAAAAGGATTACCTCCAGACTAGTATACTCTGTAGATACCAAAATAGGTAGTCAGGTTTACATCTTCCACCTACTTTATATTATGATCCATCTGTCAGATGACAAAAAACATCACTTTGTGAAGTGGTTTAAGATCATTTGGACCCATAGTACTGAACATTGAAAGCTGCTGCTCTTGACTAAACATGGTTTTCTGTCAAAGTGAATGATGCCTATAAGTACTTGATGCAACAAAACTGGGTCCACATAAGGATGGGTTGCAGTAAAAGGAGATTGCCAGTTTAGCCACCTTTTACTGGCCTAAATTAAAGAAGCCTGATAAATTAAATACACAAATTAAAAGTCACATCCATAATGTATTAAAAATTAAAACGTGATTAAACTCAGGCACAGGACCCTGCAGCAACCACCATTCCATACCCTAGTGTAGAAGTACAAAATTAGCCACACTTTTTGAGTTCATCTCCTGATTCTCAAAACTTCTTAGCAAGCCTTTTCAAAGCTCAAACTTCAGATGACCTGGTACACATTTCAAGCTCAAACGAGGCAGTCTGACTGTCAAAAGAGCTCATGACTTTAGGTATTAGTCTTCCTAAAAATCTGGCCTCAAGTATGTGTATTGTACGTGTTTAAATCTGTCCTTCAGTGATACTGAACAGTGAACTGTCTTGAACGTGTGCACTGTTGAAATTGAAAGCAATTGTTTATCTTGCAGGTAACTGGCATATATATGCTCTGGAGGCAAGCATCTGGTAATGTTTGCAAAATCACTAATTTGTTATAAATTTTATACAAAATGCTCCCTTTGAGTGAATGTGTTAGCTTTTAGACTGTAACAAGCAAAATTTGAAGAGACAGGTTGAAAACATTTTATTCACACTGATGAATAGTTACCAACATAAGCAGCTGCATTAGAAACCAAAATAAATGTCTAAATAGATAAAATATCTTGTGAAACCTCTGCACACATTATTAGCTGATAACTATCCTGAAATTGTTCTACAACCCTCATTTTCAAAGACAGTCTGTGAGACTCGATGTCATCTTTTCCAATTTTAAATCAACTTTTTGTGTGTATTTGTTTGACAAGTACTAGATTACATCATTGCTGAATAAATGTTTAATTTAGGTGTCCTCCTTAGTGCTGCAATCTTTTTGGTCCATTTGGTCCTGAATGTTTCATGTAAGTACTCCAGATCCTTACACAGGTCCCTAGTGAATGTAAAAACAGAAACACATTGAAAATGGATGTTCTTTAAAGAACTAAATATGCAGCTAACACAGGAAAAAAAAAAATCCATATTTCACTGAATTGTGAAAGGCACCATGCTGAAACTTTAATGTGTTTATCATGCATCTTCCAAAATAAATTGTCCTACTTTAATGCTGGTTTCTTAAAATATACATTAGGAGTTTTAGTGATTAAATGGACATTTTCAGCTAGGTAGCTATGCAGTTTGCTACTCATTTTTTTGTAGATTCAATTGCATTTTGCTATTTATTGGAGAGTTTTTTCACTACAGTTACTACATGAAAGCCCCAACCAGGTTAATTGCCTTTCTCATACTACTGCAGGCTGCTGTGAGGAAAATGGTTGCATACATAGGGCAAGAATATAATCTGACCTGCATTACCACCCTCAAGAGTTTGCAAGTACTAGTCATAGAGTCCATCCAAGCAAGTGGATGGCACAACTCTTCCTTCAAATAGGCAGCTGGTGAGTGGTCAGTCAAATAGCTGCGCAAAACTTTGACTTTCTTTACTAGCCAGAGTTAACTGACCCAACGTAAGGAGTGATCATTCATTACTGCTAAGAGCCATCAGAAAATGACTGTTTCCTTTCACAGAGAGCAGGAAGAGTATTTCTCACTGACTTATAAAACCATGGGGCCACACCTGTGCAGGTGCTGCTTATTCAGACTATGAACTAACAGCCAAATTAGACCCACAAGGATGCCAAATCCATAACATACAAAATCCTGCAGGTCTTCCCCACGACACAGCTTTGTTCTTTGCCGCAGGTCTACTGCAGACACAGAAGGGTTGGGCAAATAAAGGTTATGGACCAGCAGATTGGACCTTACTCCTCAGCAGTTTCTTGACATCTGTGACAACTGGACAACAGAAACCACTGCTGTGATAACCAAATAATGAAACTAAGCACTAATTTTGCTACCAACTCTTTCAGGCATGGTGATTTGAGGTACTTACCCTACACTGTTCCATTGCAGGCCTTTACTTGTAACTCCCAAGCCTTATGGTACAGTTCTTCACAAAATTGGTGAGATTCAGATAGATAAGCTTTCAGCTTGTCGTATTTGGGAGCAGCAAATCTCTGATGCTAGGGCAATTTCTTTTGACTGTATGTTCTTTAAGAGATGAAACTGGGCAAATATGCTAGACATTAGGAAAGAATTTGAGTAAATTAATCATTTACTATTATTATAAAGGTAGGATTCATCACACAAAATCCTTAATACTTTAAAATATCAGTTACTTTGTTGGCTTTCTCATCCTTACGTTTTTTTTCCCCTTTAGACGGCTTAGTTAACATAAAACTGCCTTACCAGTCATTATTCTTTGCCAGCCTCTCTCAGAGGGAAAATTACTTGAAATACAAAATACATAAGCTGAGGTCAATAAAAGAAGTGGGTTTGGTCCCACCAGTTCTTCCTCTTTAGCCAGAACTTACTCCAAGGAGGAATAAGCAGCTCTTATTGCTCATTTTGCCACTGCTGTCTTCTAAGTAAGTCTTCGAGAACACCAAGTATTTGTGCAATCTGTGAAAATTCTGAAGAATAAAAAAAGAGGTTCTGTCTCCCTCCCTTCTCCCAGACGGAAAGTAGAATAAGACAAGGGCCTGCTATGAAAGAGGGGAGTTACAGAGTAGTTGGGCATGCTATCTGTAGAATGACTGATGTTGTTATTGAATGTACACTCAGGGAAAAAGATGCAGATAATGAATGAGGTACTCAGTGTGAGCTGGGCATACAGACTATACTGAATATGTATGGTACTTCAGGGTAAGGAGGAGAGAGCTGAGATGTGGTGGGATTAGGGGAAAATGAGAGAGTTCAGATCAGTTTGACTTCTGGAGCAGTTCATGTGGAGAAATACTGGTAAAATTACACAGAACAGCTTTATAACTTTTTACCTAAATTTCCTGTGTAATCACCTTATTGATCAATATAGGATAACATCAATATTGAAAAGCACTCTCTCTATATTTTTTGTATCTATTTATATAGTTCAGAGAACAAAAAATCCTCAGAACGTAAATTAAAACACTGATCCTCTTGTGGACAATCACAATGTATAGTGTAGCAAAGCGGCAAAAGCTGCCTGTGCTACAACATATCTTGAGGCTTGAAGAACTGATCATTCCTCTTCCTCATTTTCTCACCACAACATAGAATATATTATTCAATAGTGCCTAGAGTATTGCACACCTAACTCCCACCAACTGCATTTTACTATTTTAAACTCTAACTCAGTTATGAAACACAATTTCAGTATTATTTCAATGCAAATATAGACATTATAACATTGGTAACACTGTGCTAATTTGTTCAGCACGGTCCACCAAAAAATGTATAAAAAACATCATGGACATACTCTAGTCCATAGATAGACTTCTCTTTCAAAGATGAGTCAGTGGCCCAGGCAACTTTATCTCCACTATACATTACAGTATGAAGGAAAGCAGATTGATAGGAAAAGCTGCACTGTTCACATTAGAGACCATAATGGGATGGCATATCACTTCTTTCAAACACTCCAACTCATGTGCTGTGTCTTTGCCTTCCCAGGACATCTGATGGTGTTTCCGCAGACTAGCTTTGTCTGGGGCTCCGTGTGCTGTGGTTTGATGCATTGCAGCAAGACCACTTGCTCTTTTTTTCTTCCTTCTTCCCCAGCCCGTGGCCTGGCTGCTTATTCTTATCTATGCACCACCATTCCCTTGCACCAGTGTTGCTGTCTGTGCAGCTGTGCAGGGAGCCAGCCTGGGCAGCTGACTAAAGAAAAATGCTCCAGCAAAAGAACACTGGGGGAGTAGTAACAGGGAGTGAACAAGCATCATGATACAGACTGGGAGAGGGGAAGGGCTTGCTCAAGCTGATGGTGCTGCTGACATCCATTTCATGCTCTCTGGTTATCATGGGCAGTGCTCCCAAAAGCAAAGTCTTTGAGAAGAAAAGACTGGGCAAAACCATCTGCTGAAAGGACAAGAGACATCTCTGCAGCATAGGACAAAGTAAATGCTCCCTTTCTGTAACTTACAGGTCAGGGCTAGTCAAATCACATTTTTCATTCTATCTGTGACAGATGTCCTTTTTTTCTGCCAATCTTTTTATTTTTGTTTTTTCCCCTGCTGAATTTAAATTGAATTTTGACTATTATAGGAGTGCAAAGTTACTGCCTGCTCTCTCAAGGGAGTTAAGCTGTCTAATTTAGCTTTCCAGAATGGTATAGATA
The DNA here is from genome assembly GCF_000690835.1 of Fulmarus glacialis. NCBI lineage: Eukaryota > Metazoa > Chordata > Aves > Procellariiformes > Procellariidae > Fulmarus > Fulmarus glacialis. The sequence goes on along the minus strand of NW_009196752.1, from coordinate 4,167 downwards.
GGGAAACACAGTTACTGTGTGCATGGAGAGTATATGAAGACCATCAGGTTATGACCCAGGTTTAGGAATCCCGGTCTAAATCTAACAGAATTATCCCTTAAAAGAAGGGATATTATTTCCTTAATAGGAAAATATTTTGGTTTTCAGTCAAGGAAAACTTTATTACACTCCTTATGTAATGTTGAACATATAGGCAAAGGAGTCAATTATTTCTGAGATTTCATTGCAGTAAAGTCTAGTCAAGAAATTGGAAAAAAAAACGTGGACAAAATTATTGGCGTTACACTCTGAGTTATTTTCAGAAAGGAAAACAAGAGGACACAGGGGACCACAGACCTGTAAGTTGCATTGTCGTACTGAGCAAGCTGAGTGATTAATACACTGGTAGCTGTCAGTCTGTAAGCAATTAGAAGAGGATATGTTGATCAGTTCTAGGCACTGTGGATTTGTGAAAAATAAATACAATACATAAATATCCCTCTCCTAACCAGATCTGTCTTTAAGAATGGAATAAGCATATCTTCCTAAAAAAGTGAACATTTGGGAACACAATAGGTTATAAGTTCAAACTTGTGTCCATTTTAACAAGCAGGATCTGTGCTTGAAGGTGATAAAATGGTTATATTTTATCCCAAATGACTACTGGATGTGGGAAACCTATCAACATGTTGAACTACTTGAAAAGTTCATGTATGTCACATGCCCAGAAGGCAGTGATTTGTTGACAGGAAATCAAAAGGGGTCAAATCATTTTACCTTGATTTAAATTTCAATCAGGTTAAATTTTCACTGCTTATTGGGGGAAATTCCCACCATTTACTATGTTTTTTTCCTAGGGTCACATTGTTAAATGTGTTAACATCTACTGATATATTATAAAACACTGGAGACATAAACCCACAGTTTTGAGGCCCTTCTCCATGTAACACAATATCTACCCTCTGACTCTTTTGCCCTTCTTATGCTCTGTAAGAGAACGTGGACTATTTTTCCCTTTCCATGTTCCTCATTTATGAGAATAGTTTTTTCTCCCCCCCACTCCCGCCTGTGGGATAGCTAAAGGAATTCTGCTCCTAATCTGCTTCTCATTGTACAGTCTGTAAAATCTGCTGGTTTATGTATATCATGGAACATGGGAAACTTTTGCCACAAACAGCTCTTTACTCAGTCTTCTCTCAGTGCCAGGCATTCTCAGATTGATTTACTATTCCCAGTTCTTGCGACTTGCTTATGACATTTATCTCTTTCTGTAAGTAGTTTGGAAATGTGTTGCAACTGAATTTCACAACTGAACTGGAGTAGCCTAGTGGCATTGTTCTTACTATGGTTTATTGCTATTACCTATTATTGGTATTGTTAGCATAATATAAAGAAAGAAGCATTTTTAATCAAAAGGAATATAACTACATGGCTGGACACATTAAAAAATCAGTGTTGGGGATGATTTAGAATTTTATTTTCCTGTTTAATTACAGTCATAAAATCAACCAGTGCAAGCTGGATTTATCACATATCATTGCTAATTTATTTTTGGTGAGTATTGGATCACTGAACCTTAAAATTTATTTTTGCCAGTAAATTCAGTCACTAACATTTTAATGGAAAGTGAATAGGAAAAGTCTGTGAACATGAACGAATTCAATGGTTTTGAAATTTGAATATGTTTATTTCTGTTTGTTTCTGTTTATTTCTACTTTTCCAGGAGTACCTATTGCACAGTTCTGCCAAACTACGTGGTGGAATGAGGAGGCATGGTTTGTTATAGAGTAACTGACAGTGCAGATATTGAAAACAGCACTGGAAACAAAATTATGAGCAATGATTTTCTGAGTCAGAGCCATTCTTAATATAAACTTTATCAGGGTAGGCCTGTGCACTTCAGAGGACTTCGGCAGGGATTCATAATGCAGTGAGTGAGCCTGTAGGGATCTCTTCCAATCTAAAAGGTTCTGCGAATCTTGAGAAAGAGCTCGGTCTTCAGTGCAAGTCCCACTCTAATGGCAAACATCCTGTTAGAGCAAAACCAGTTCAATATTAAGTGTTTGTCATCTTTTAATGGAAAGCTGAGGTTTGTTTAGATACTTTAGCACAAGCAGTAGAGGTTGCCAGGCTCACATAAACATTTACCTTTATTTAGTGATAAGCCCATAGCTGAGAAGCTTATGGGTATTTATACTTGGCTGTGGCAGTCTTGTAATTATTTAATAAGGCACAGTGAAGATAAGGTTATCATGATATAAGCGCCTGTAATCCCTCTGGGGTGTAATTGCCTCATGATAACCTCATCCCTTGAAGTTGTCTCTATTGCTAATATGAAAAATGTTTGTTTTCAGTGGGAACATATATTTTGTGATGGAACAGCATTAAACTGTCAGATCAAAATGTTAAACAGCAGTTGGAATAAGCAGAAGGGTTCAGATGGATTAACTCAGCCCTCATAGTCAGTTCACCAGATGAACTGAAATGATCCAAAGCCATTTTATAGTGAGTCAGGTTTTAAGTCTGGACGTATCTGAAGAGAAATAGCTGTTTGCCCAGAAACGTGCTTTAGGTTTCTTAGAGTCTATGAGTGAAGCTTGAGATTCATGAGAATGAGGAAATATGTTTCAAAAGACATAGATTTTGTCGTGGTAACATCTGTGTCTTTTCTCTGGAATTCAGCGTTTTAACTAGTAGATTGCCCATCCAGTAACACAGCATTTTGTATTGCATTGTAAATCATGAGATAAGCATTAATAAAATGCACATGCTTCAAAAATACGTCTTGGAGGGCATCTGTTATACTTGTTACTACAAGGGATTTTCAAAGCGCTAAAGTACATTAACTCACTTGAAATGTACCACCTGAAAGCTAGATGAGTCTGTCATGAAGCCCCCAAATATATAAATAGCACTTTCCTCAAAATCAGAGAAGTGTATGGGCAAGAACACTCCTCAGAGAGGCAGATAAATAATGTTCCTGAATTCAGGACACAAGTCCAGGTCAGGGACTCTACCTTCCTCTTGCTTCAGGCATCAGCTGACATAAATTTGCACCTCCGAGCAGTTGCTCATAGACAAGCGTATGACAGGCATGCATGTTTTCTGTCCCAGTTTGCTTTAATAGGAAGTCTCGTGGCCTGCTTCTACAACCTGCTATGTACAATCTCGTAACGAAGTCAATGTGAGGTCCAGCAGACAGACCCTGCAGCTCCAGAGGCTGGAGGAACTGCATGGGGAAACCTTTCCCATCACATGAAGGGTGTTACAAACGGGAGGTCAGCATGGCAGGCTTAATGTTTAGGTTTCCACACTTTTTATAGGCTCTGGCTAGCTGTATGCCTGAAGATGGAAAATATTTGGAACTAAACCAAAAATTTCAAAACTAACCTTATATTTCCTTAGGATTTTTGGCATCAGTGGCTCTTTTGGCTGTGTCTGAGTGGAATAAGCTGCGTCTTTGAGTTTAGTACATTATACAGTAACATATTACACCTCTCTATTTTTTGTGCCTGGGAATTTCACCTCATCCATCTTTCACAACGTTCAGCAGAGACTTAAAAATCCCTGAGCCAGCTTTACGCAATTAATTAGAGACAGGGCCAAACCCTAGATCCTGGTTTCAAACCTCAATCCTTGTTCGACTTGAATCTGATGCTATGCTGGGCCTAAATGAAACAGAATGAAAACACTCAACATTTAAGAAAATTTGAATTTAAATTTTATTTGTTTGGCTGAGACTGTATATCCTAAGTGTAAATTCAGGCTATTCACTACCTACCCCTGAAACAAATCTTAAATTCAATAGTAGTAGAATTAGTGGGAAAAGACAGCATACTTTAAAAGACTTAAAAGTATATCTCAATTAAAGCTATATCTCATTTAAATGTTTAAAACATTTAAAGATATATTTCATTTAAAGGCTTCTCTCAACCATTATTTTGGTTTGGTCATTAGTTAAAAACTATTCAAATATCTCATGTGTGTATCTGAATTCCTCTGTGTTACCTCTTTCCAGTTGTTGGAGAGCATAGACTACAGTCTAGTTAGTTGCTACTCCCCTAGAAGAACTAGACAGCTTCTGTTTGCACAGAAATGTATAGTTTAGGAAAACATATGGGGGATAATTGTTTTCTTATTCTATTGTATGTAATTAATTTTTATATTATTTATATATTTATATTGTTG
>NW_009196751.1:0-1558 GCF_000690835.1 Fulmarus glacialis | reverse complement strand
CCCTGCCTCGCAGGCTGCCGCCCGCCCTGCCCTGCGCTCCAGCTGCCTCCGCGGAAAATGAGCGACTCGTTTTATTTAGCGTGCCTTCTTTTTCTTTATTTAAATGCATCCGCCACGATGTCTGCCGAAGAGCAGAGGGGCCCAACCCAGCTCGCTTCAGGGCACCCTCGGGGTCAGACGACGAGGCATCCCGCCACAGCCCGTGCCACCTTGCTCTGCGCCATTTACACCATTTTGTAAAAATAACTGATCTTGGCACTTTTACAGCTTGTGCTGTTCATTCTTCATTAAATACACCTCTCCTTGGAAAAAACCATTCACTCTAGCAGGAACACCACGCGTTTATTACTGGCACAGACAGCAGCCCATAATGTTGACAAATGCTATAATGATTGGTAAAACACTTACTGGTATAGCAGGCTTTGGGCTTAATTTCTAACACGCTGACAGCACATGGTGATAAATATTACATTTATTTGCACTTGAGCAGTAACAGCACACACAAGTGGCCTATCCGTGCCCAGGTAACATCAGCTGTAGCTCGAGGATGCTCCAGATGACACACCACCTTCCAATTTCTTACATCTTTTGTCTGGGCCGAGCTTCAAAGGAGACGGTGGAAATTCACAGCATCGCCTTCCCACGCACTACGTGCGGCGAACCCCAGGAGCGCAGACGGTGGGGAATTCAAGCGAGTCACAACACATTTTTTTTTTCTACGAACACAGCGATTCACCCAAGCCAGGACTGCTCGGGGAGGGTGCTGCTTTTGAGGAGGAAAGTTCCTTATTTTAAGGGAAAAATTTCTGGCAAACGGCAGGATAGAGAGAGGCGCGCTCACTCCTTTGGCACAAAAGGGGAAAGGATCCAACTCCGCAGCGCCCGGCTGAAATTGGGAACTCGAGCCCGGGCGCCCGGCCGCGCAGTGACACCCTCAGCAGGCGTCACCAACCACTCCGAAACGAGCTGCTGTCGTGCCCTTTCCCCTCTTGTCCAAACACTTCAGGCTTGGCATAATCCTGACATGGAACAGGGGCTTTCCTGAGGTCTGAAAAAGACTTCTCTAGATTAAACGACAAAAAAAAAAAAGTCATTTCTTATTTTGCTGTTGCCTGTAATCTAATCACCACAGCGGTACGTTCAAACTCATCCTTCTGGGTTTATCAAGGCCACGTGCCCGGTGAAACGATCCCTTCTCAGAGGCAAATACACGCTCTCCCCGCAGCAGAGCACGGGAAGGGCAGGGGAGCCGTGCCGTGGGAGACCCGTCCCTGCGGCCAACTCGGCTACTCCTTCTTCCGATGGGACTGAAGGGTTACTGCTCAGTAAGCCAAGGGGAAAACCCTTGGATTTGTATTTTATGGATGCCCACATAGGTAGTTACACAAAAAGCTATTTCAGACAAAGGTCCGCAACTGCGTAAACCCCTAACGTTGCTGTACAGTAAAGAAAAACAGATTTCCTCACGCAGCACTGGTTCACAACGGAGAGCTATCTTTGCATGGGTAATTCATAACAGGTCTGCATTTCAACAGCAAGCAGCAAACAAATGATTCTG
>NW_009196750.1:0-14378 GCF_000690835.1 Fulmarus glacialis | reverse complement strand
GATTCTATGATTCTATGATTCTAAGTGGGGGGACAGAATGAGATGCTAAGGAGAGAGATGCAGAAATCAACAAATGCATCAATACAAGGTAAAAACCAAGAGCAGGTTTCTCATCGGTGTTTGTTGGTACAGCCCCATCAAACCCTATGGATTTATGTCACCTGAGAGTCCTGTCCACTGACTTTCATGGAGCTTTATGGATTGACATCACCTCAGCATCTCGCTCAGGCACTGTAGGCTGCAGTCCAAACCAGGATACATGATACGTAGCACGATTCCTTTCTAGGGCACAATCTCTTTATTGCTCCCATTTCCCCAGACTATTAGCTAAATATAACTGGCAGGACCTTCTGTTACTGTCAGCAGATTTCCCATCACCTCTCCAGGCCATGCCCTGTGTCAAGCACCATAGCCAGTACTTCAACGCCTGTCCTGAAAGATCAGATTTACTCACCTCTACTTATTCTTTCTTAGACCAATCTAAAGTTGTATTCTGACTTGTTCTGCACATCCCACTTCTTCTATTAACTCTCCCTTACATCTTTTAACTATGGCTGAGTCTTTAAAAACTCACCCGAGAAATGGGTGAATAAAACTGCAGTAAAACCATTTATGAAGACCAAATTAAGAGGGTCAAACCCTCCTTGATTTTGCTTAGACCTTTGTCCAGGTCTTCATTTGATCCATGCAATTAATACATTTCTTGCTTTTAGCACTATCAGGCAACTGTTTGGCCCTGTATATTAATCTCAGGAAGTATCATGGAACTGAGTAGAAACTGAAAGGAGATGGAGCAGGGCATGCAAGATAGTATTAAGTAAAGGAAGGAAAGCCTGCTTTCTAAGGTATTTTTCCTGCACTGTATTTGTTTCTGAGGCCTCATGAATAGCATCCCTCTTCCCTATGTGTAGTTCCCTAACTTCTGAGTTCTGCATGACTTATTGCCCCAAGCAAGAATGAACTGTCTGCCAGGTTGCTACTTCTGGGGTATTAACAGAATATTGAGAATCTCATTTCTGATCTCCCTTAAAACTGCTTGGTAAATGGATCTAGCTCAGAGAAAGGATGAAAATAATGTGTGCAATAAAAAGGCTCCCAAAAAAGGAGGGGGGGGAAAAAAAGAGAAATGAAAGAAAAAGATGGGACTTCCAGAGAGTCCTGACTGATCTCCACTTCATTATTGAAAGATTGGACTATTAAAGGGACACAGTAGGCCTGAAGGAATTGTGCGATCATTTGCGCAAAGGGTAATTTCAGTGTTCAGTCTATCATATCCATAAACATAATGTAGCTGGGACTGACATGAGTTATAGCAAATCCCTTTCCCAGGAGGCTCCATGCCACTTTGATGCAACGCCTGAGAACGCAGAGAGCTGGAAAGTAAGAGATGTTTCCTCCCTCCCATGCTCACTCTCTCAGCTGAGCTGATGGGTGAAGCCACTCTGATTACAGCAGATTTGTGGAATTAAATGGAGGAGCCATAGCGCTGACAAAGAAACTGTTCCAATTCCAGAAAAGCTCATCTCTGTCTTGTACTTACTCGCTCACACAACCGAACCTGCAAAATCTGCTCAGTAAATAAAGATGTGTTACTCTGGCTCAACGCACTACTTTGCTGAAGTGCTAATCCCAAGGGAAATGCATGCCAAATACTTCCCCCACTTTACAGATGTGCTGCTTGGCTATGTGTGTCCTCACACACTTGTAGGTGGGGGAATACACATGCTAACATTGAGACATGACTCTTCTGCTCTCTGTGAACTCAGAAGCAAGCAGTGCAAATTGGGATTTTCAACTGTGCCTAGTAAAGATGAACACCCTAATCCCATTGACCTTAATCTCAATCTATTTGTAAGAATTGAGCATCCTTTCTCTGCTCTGTGTTTTTACAATCCTGGGCATAATCTGCAGCACTGATGAGTTGCTGTATGAATTTGTGATGTATAAATTCAGGTTAGCCACTTTCTGGGATTCCTACAGACAGAACTACATCCTCTGTTAGGGCCAAGTGATGCATATCCCCTGTGTTAATTCCATTTACCCCTGCTGTGCATGTGCTCAAAAGTCTAACACTTTAGGGTCTTGGCCCTACAGCCATCTGGGCCAGGACCTCGCTTATTTGCCTGTGCTTCTGCAGTTCAGGACTAAGACACAGCAAAGACCAAATCTTCACTGGACACAGACAGCATCAGAACAACTCTTACCCATGGGCTACCAAATGCAAAAATGTTTTGTGGAGCTGAATGAAATTACTGGTGGGATTTGCATTTTCAGAGTCCAAATACTACACTGATGTACACTCAGCAATGTAACAAGATTAAAAAGCCTAAAGAAAGCCAAAATAGAGTGCTGTGACATCCAGATACGAGAACGTATAGCTCTCAGACTGTTAAGATCCCATCAGCAGTATTGTGAATTCACCTTAATTCACTAAAACACCAGTTACTAAAACCCAGTCCTAGACGAGAATAGCCTTGCACTTAGAAAACAATCTTGTTCTGTTTTTGACCCATACAAATGAAGCTTTCACACAATTTCTTCATTGAGATAAATAAACACATGCTCTCCCAGCTTTCTAAAGGCACAGGGCAGAAATTTGTGTTTCATATTCATTGGCTCGGGAAAAAACCAAAAATTTTTAGATGTCATAACACTATATATTTATTCATATAGAATCCAATTTCTTGGATTCTTATTTGTGCAGAATTTGTGAGTAACCTCTTTTTGAAGAAGAGAGGCAACACAACATCAAATCCTGTGGCACGTTCTGTGTTTGGGGCAGTGGTTTACTTGATGGAGAGACACCCTCACTGGATTGCACAAAGAAGTGAAGGGACATGGGCTTTGTCGGGGAGTTTCTTTGAGTAGTGGACCCAAATAATGTTCTTTGCTCACTGATTCATCATAGACCTACACTTGATTACCCCACATACCGGGTTCACATTTCACCTTAGTCTCATATTAACATCATAAAGAGTACCTAAGACATCATCCATTTCTCTGCAAAGGGGTGAACTTCATTATTCTTACTTGGTCAGGCAGCATTACCCTTGATTTTTCTACTAGTTCAGTTTGAAAACTTGTGTTGCTTGTTTGTTTTTTTTTTGCTTTTGTTTTGCTTTGCATCTTTCACAAGTTAAGAAACAACAACCAATTAAAAGGAAACATTTTCTTTGTTCAAGGGAATTTGACTGCAATAGCTAAGGGAGAGATCTGTGAACAGGTAAACATGTTTCTCATGTCCCAGGTTCCCATAGTTTGAAGACCTTTTGCCTCTGTGCTTCTTCCTCGCTATCTCTTTGGAAGGCTTATGACCTACAAAGACAAATCTTTGTGTCCTGCAATGTGGTTTAAAATACAAACCCATTAAAAAGTAACATATGGTCTTCATACCTCAGACCTTCCTGCATGTTTCTAATGAGGGTCTGGGCTTTCTAGAGCAACCACAACAAAAGACTTGTAATTCCTGCCTCAGCCCATGGAGGACTTTTAGTGATAGGCAAAGACGCGACTCTGCCTCTGCCAAGACATGAACCCCATGTCTGAGCTGATCTGTAGATGACAATTTGTTTCTGTAAACAACAGCAGGTAGCTTCACCAGAGAACAGCTACTACAGATAAGAAGTTACAATGGGATTTGGATAGATGGCTGATGTAGGGGAAACTCAGAGGATGAACAATTACTTCTGTAGGGCCTCCCCATAGCTCCAGACAAAGCAAATCTGGGAGCAGATATGAATGAGGGACTCAGCACAGAGTCTGATCCAAATAAGAGGACTTTCCTGGGGCAAAATTTCATGCAGTCTACGACAAGGACTGCCAGAAATCCCTATCAGCCATGAAACTAGAAAAACAGATTGGGTAGAGAGTGCTGGAGAAAGCTGCAGATCATTAGTCTGCTTTGCCTGATTGCATGTGGTTTCTCCCTTGGCTCAGCAAAGCCAGCTCAATTCCTTTCCCTGTTAGACATTGGCCCAAATTAGAGAGTTTACATCCAAACTTTACAAAGCATTAATATTTAGGTGGTGGGTTATGTTTCCATCTATACTGCCTTTAATTTTATGGGAAAATAACATACATTCTAGTTTAAATATCCTGGTTTTCAACTGCTTGGCTGGTTTCTCATCTGATTTCCTGCTGGTTCTATTCCACCAGTGTAATTTCCTGACTTGATGAAGTAGCACCTGATTTTCGTCAGAGTCAAGGAGACCAGAATCAGGCATCTTTTCAGCTGGACAGTGTACCGGCTTTCAGAGTCAGGGGCACAAAGGACCTAAGCCTAGTGGCTCCTGGGACCCATCTTCTGTTCCAAGAAGAAAACTGAGACAGTTCCTGTATTTGAAGACAAAAATCTACCTTTAACTGACTCCCTTGCACACAGGAAACCAGGCAGGTTTTTTGTGTTTTTGTTTTTAAATGTTCAATGGATGAAAACAAAGCTGTTCTGAGAGATGAATTTCAGTTCCCGGAGACAAACTCTGCCTCCTTTGTGTAACCTCATGAAAACAAGGGTTGGGAACAGGAAATGTTGCTATAAACTACAGTGTCATTAATGGGCGACTCTGTAATAATCAGGTGTATTTATACATCAGGAACAACTTTCCCAGCAAGACTATTTTCCATCACCTCCCACTGCATTATTGTTCCCTGCCAAATCTGTCAGCTCACACTTGCATTGTTAATTAAGTGAACCACCCAAGGCAGGTGAACAGTGAGAAAACAACCAGTAATTTTCCCTATGATCATTTCTCTCTTTGGGTCTCTGCACTTGGCTGCCTTCTTTCCACATGACCTGCTTTCTCCCAAGCACAGAAGTGAGCCTGTGAAATGCACCTGTGGGGAGGAAGAGGCAGTAAATTGGGGAGAGAGAGAGAAAGCAAGACAAAAGGACAAAATCTGCTGAAAGCCTCATCTGTAGCTTTCAGCATCTCAGGCAGATCCTTTTACTGACTTCAGAGCGAGGGGGGTGGAAATGCTGTAAGTAAGTAAAAGGATCAACAGAAAAAACACTTCTTTTCCACTTCCCTCCTTCCTTGCCTCTTCAACCCTCCCCTCTTCCTTCCTCCACTTGCTTGGGAAATTGCTGTACGACCAAAATCCACAGGCAGCTTCAGCTCCTTCCCCTCTCTCTTGACCTTTTCACAGTTCTAAGGGTTATTTAATGAGCTTAGAAAAATAATGCATCAGTTAATGGCAGAATCCCTGGAAAGGCAGCATTATCAAGTTTCCCTTTCCTCCTCCTCACCCTCACTGGAGGCCTCATCACCTTCAAACCTCCACTTCCAGCTTTCTTTCTTGCGTACTTTAAAATGTCTTCAAATTAGTGCCGCTTTATAAAATGGAGAAGGAGATCAGTGAGAGGCCTGGAAAGGGGCATTTAAATGTTGCACTTTGAAAAACATAGTGACAGAGGTTTGATCTTCTTAAGCTAGTGAGAATGAAAAGTAATTTCTTTAAAATAAGGATATAACAACTGGTGTACATCAGGAGACGTACTAATGTAGTTAATGTAGTCACACTATTGTATGTCATAAAAGAGGCCACTCTACACTGCAAAATAGGGAGGTGATAGGATCACCTATTGCCAAAAGATTGGTACAGCTTCATCCATGCTATAAACAGCTCAGCAATCCACACAAAATTAAGAAAATCTGTTGAAATTGAGTCTAGATTTATTACAAGGGACTGGAAGTCAGTAATTCTGCCCCTTTTCCAACAGAGACAAAACCTACTACCCAACAGGCCCTATGAACAACACGACTTTCTTCCCAAAATTAAACTTCCCATGATTTTCCAATGACACCTGAGACCATGTTATAATTCGATGCAGAATCCAGAGGCTGCACACAGTTAAGAAGATAAACCAAAGTACCCTTGGCAGCCTAACACTCTTTTTAAAATATTTTTGGGCCTTAAACGCAAGAAAAAGCTGGCTGTAAGGGTATCTAAAATGATATCAGTATGTAGGGACTTTGAAGTATCAGACTGATCTAAAACAGAATTGAGTCTTCAAATCCATGCATTTGCTCTTGCAGTTAGCCACTCCATATAATATCCTTAAATAATCATTTTTCATCTAACAATTAATTGGGCCTTTCTATTTGTAAGTTCACCCATCATACTATAAGGATCTAACTGAGGAATCAGCAGTAGATACTAGTTACCTTGGACCTCAGGTCAGTGTAAGGAGAGACATCTCCAAGCTAATTCAGTGCACCTAAGATCTGAGTCACACTCTGGAGGAGGTTCTTTACATTAATTATAGGGGAGTCTAGTATGACTAAATCCGTAGAGTAAGTACCTTCATTTAGTGTCTATAGTTAGGTGGGATGAATTTCAGGTTTTCTCTCCCCTTGAAAGGCTTTGCAGAAGAGCTCTCTCTTCTGACTTTGAGAAGCCTGCTTATATTTTTCAGCTTGAATTTAATCATGGATAGTTGACATCCATTTCTTCTTGTGTCAATGTTACCCTGGAGCTTAACAAATCATCTCCTTCTCTGGCATTTTGAATCCTTCTGTTCATCTTCTCCACGTACCCCTCAACACTCTGTGTTTAGCAACAGCAATTGTTTACTTGTCTTAAAAATTTAAGTCTTCGACTCTCCATCCACTTGATTATCCCATCAGTCCTTCTCTGAACCTGCTCTTATCTGAGTTAGTCTACATTGGACACAGATGTCTAGAACTGTACATAACATTACAGATGAATGTGTACCAGGCTTTTATACAAAAATATTTCCATTTCTCTTGCTTTATTAGACACGTTGCCTGAGGCATCTTAGAATTTGCCTTTTCCACAGTTCCATCACATACCGATACCTCAGCAGACTCTTCTAAGCTTGTCTAACATATCCAGGTATTTCTCAGGCTCATAAACATTGTTTTTCCTACACAGATTTCTCAGTTCACTTGTCCAATGCTCATCAGCACTGTGGCACAAGCAAATTCCACTCAGTTTATACCAGCTTTTTCTAACATCACTCATCACTGGTATTTTGTGCTAATTTCCATTATTAATGAATATGTGAAGCTGGATCAGGAAGAACCGGTCCTTGAAGAATTTTACTACTAACCACCCCCACTGAAATACTTCCCTTCTTGGAGAAGTTATCTCTGTTTGTAACACTCTTCTGATCAGATTTAACTTCATTTTACCTACCTCTGCCTTAATGAGTATTTCTCATATTGCATGTAACAAAGGTTTCTAGTTTATTTGGATACAGATCTAAATTACATCAAATAGACAGAAATTAGTTAACTTCTCAAAGCAAGATACCACATTATTCTTTCATGGTCTTTTCCCAGAAAAAAAAGTTGTGATCCATCTTACACTATTTTAATTATTCTGCCATTCAAAGTTGTTTTTGCATACTACAGAGGTCACACTAATAGACTTACAAAAGCCTTGTTCAAATTTTTCTAAAATACATGTGCTTACTATTCTTCTATCATACAATATCAACCTGCTACTGAACCAACATTCTGTAAAACAGCTCTTTCAGATACCAGAAATGAACGCAATTTGTTCCTCTCATTATCATCATATCAAGCAGTTTGAATTTTACTTCTACCTCAGCTACAGTAATTTAAATGTCCATACACTCCTTCCCATTCATGTCCTGCCTTTATGCCATGGTCATTATCAACATCCTTACTGAAATTGGAAGAAAATTATTCATTTTGTTTTGAGGACGAACGCAGATTACTTTTAAACTTGGTCCCATTCTTTCTGCATGGTGTCAGTATTTCTTCTCTCATTATATTCTCCTTATTTCTACGGGCAAGGAATTTCTACTGTTTGTTTTAATTTCCTCTGCAAAGAATTTTCTTTGCGAGGAAATTAAAACCTTGACATTTTGCAATTCTCACTTTATCCCCACAGCTCATCTGAGGTGTTGTTCTCATTGCTGATCAGTCCCTTTCTTTATAGGTCTACTCATAACCCAAGTGGGTATCTGGAAACCTTTGATTTTTCTATTGTCACAGGACATTTATCCTTTTGACTTTCTGAATCCACCTAGTTGTCTGATGGTTTTAATCTAGAGAATTACACAATAGATACCCTTTTATCCTAGAATCTCCAGCCATTTCCCTTGTGTTAATGTAGCCAGTTACATTCAAAAAAAGTAATAGAGTTATTTCTAGAGTTAGGAGAATGATCTTATTCCTCAAAACTTCCACGGAGAGAAAGAAAAAAAAAAAGTTACTCACTCTAATTAGAAGTCCATGTGCTCTCAAGGTATTGAATAGGGCTGGAGTGATTTCTCCAGTATACCCAAAGGATGGGCACTGTAACACACGTCAAGTTTATCTGAAAAACATGTTTTTGAATATTGAGGTCAGATTCACTCCTATAAAAGGAAGCAAGCAGAAATGCTTTTGTCCATGAATTACGTAAGTTTACCCAAAATACATTTGTAGCATGTAAAGCAGAGAATGGCTTTTTTTCCTAGTGTTCCGCACAAAGATGACTTTAGTAGATAAAGCCATTTCTTGCCTCCTCTTCTGCCATTTCTTAAACTGAAATGCACATCCAAAAACTAGATTTAACTGTGGTTATCAGCTGGGAAAAATCTGAGATCAGGCCTTATGGATCTGAATTCAAAGTATAAAAGCAAATGGGAATGTGTTTTAAAGTCAGACCATTCAGTGGTCAGTCAGCTCACTACCTAGGTAAGTAATTTTACTTTACCCAGTATCTACCGTCAAATCCACTCATTTGGGAACACCAACGAAACAGAGCAGCAACATCACCATTCAGCCGCTCATTTTTGTGTTTCCTGGGTTACCCTGTTGACTGCTTGTACCGGATATTTAGAATATGCATTGTCACTCATTCTGCACAATTCCCTTTCTATTACGTGTACTAATACACAGCATCTGCTAGTATATACATAGCTGTTCCATGAAGACTAGGTAGTTTAAGGACTGTCAGATGACTGGAGCTGAATTACCTAGGGGTTCCTTCTTGAGTTATTCTACTATGAAATTCTCATCTGCAGGCTGCAAAGGGGAAACACAGAGAAAGGAAACAGCTTCTCCCTGTCTAAACTTTCTGAGGAGTCTGTCATGCTAAGTAGTGGCCTGTCTCTTCTTGTTTGCGTTAAATCACTCTTTCAACTTACTGCCTTCCACAGGAGGAGCTGAGGCAGCAGCACAAATGGATCCTTAAGTACAATGGCCTGGAGTGAGCTATTTCCATACATACTTGGAGGTAGACAAAAAAAAAAAAAAAAAGAAAGAAAAAAAACCCAAGTACTTTCAGCTTCATGTTTCTATCTCTCATTTCCATTGGTGCAAGCCTAGAAACCCCCCAGACCTTTATTCCTGTATTAAATACATCTCAAAATAACTTTAAAACTGGTCTGCATCTTAATATCAAAAAATAACAACCTGGAAAGGAGCTCTGTTTCCATCCACCAGTGACCAGTCAATATGGTGGTGCTTTAGCTGCAACTCTTAAGAGTTCCTTGCTCTGGTCTCAGAAAGAACAGTGTGAGAATTCAGACATAGTTAAGTAGATCAAGGTCTGAGCATACCTAGAGGTCATCTGGCCCTTAAGATGTTTGCCTCATGAACCAGCATTTAGGTACACCCGTGAGGAGCTGCCACTGCCCTTACCTTTAGTCCAACTGCTAGATGAGTGTAAAGAGCAAAAGCTGTGACCTCCAGGGCTGTCAGCTCAAACTGTCCTTCACCTATTTCCTATTCAAAGGGGAAAAGAAAGCCATGAATGGGTATGCAAGAGAGCTTTGGGGTTTTAATCTGGCCAGTAAGTTGATCCAGCTGGACTCAGAGAATAACAAGGCAAAGAAAAGCCAATCTTTGGCTCTTGCAGCCTTAGGTGCTCTGTTGCTGCATGTCTGTTGCTGCTGGAAGCTCTCTCTTTGGAGTGTTATAGTCACCAAAAAGGAGACTAAGGCCGCCTACGGACTCTCTTGCTAAAATTGCTTTCATTTAGAACTATTTATCAGCATTTTCACACCATTTTTCAACCACTCTCCTCAGCAGCTCTGTGCAATGCAAATACCTCCAAGTCATCACTGCAAGCTGAAAGAGCCCAGCCTGATAAAATAAAACACACAAGGCAGGGAAATTCAATTACAATGCACTGGCTGTGGTAGCCCCAGCTTTTTGCTGTGCTTCAAAAGGGGAAGGATAACAGGTAGACAGATTTTCTAGACACATGTGTGCAATCATTTTTGCTGCTGGTCTCTCAGAGGCAAAGTGATGGGTAGGTTTGCCCATGACTGGGAGAATTTAAGTCCCATGATATGACCCATTGCAGAAGCTGAAACTTAATTTCAGTCCTACCTGAGCTTGGTTTTGAAGATTTACACTAGGTAAATTTCACCCTTAAACCCAGCTCAAAGTGTTCAGAGATTAAATTTGAAACATTTCTTTGATTTGAGGTTGGAATGGTTTAAAATATCTTCAGTTATAACACCACGGCTACTTGCACATCTGCCTTATCAGTCATTACACCCAGGTAAGTAAAAGTTCTCTGTGCATATTTCTCTGCATATGTGAAATTAATCCCAGAAAGTTGAAGCCCAGATAGAATTATTATTCAGTATTATATCAGCAATATGCATTAGCTGGATCTGATCAGCCCTCCAACCATATACTACTCCCTTACAAACTGGCAGGACACCTACTTCTTTACCACTGCATGCCAAAATACATAGGAGAGTATAATGAAATTCCAGGGCAGAGCTGTGATCCTGGTGTAGTTTCCAAAACCCACAAAGTCTCTCTTGTGGTACTTTCCTAATTCAGGACCTTCACTGGGCAGCAAGAACAAAGCTGTCTCCTTTACGATATGCGTTTAAAACATAGTACAGTCCCACAGCTCACTTCAAAATTTTCTCCTCTTTTCTGAATGCACATGTACATATGTACGCATACATACATTTTTTTTTCTGTCCTTTGAGTAATTATTTTTGTTCCAGCAAAATCGGAACAAGCAGAGCAGCTACAAATATCTCAGAAGCTTTTAGAGAGCAGGCAGCAGCCCACACACCAAGCTGCCTGAAGAGAAAAACTTGACATGATGAAAATTCAGATGCGTCTTCCCAACAGAGAACTGCAGCCTGGGCAGCCGTCGAGCTGGGGTGAACCAGGGAGCAATGAGGCACTGTGTCTCGTGTCACTGACTCTACCGCTTACAGACCAGACACGGGCGGCTGAGTCCCTCCCCACTTCGCTGCATTGAAATGGTTCCCTAGGGGAATATGGGGAAGGGGGACTAATGGGAAAATAGCATTTGGCTTCCAGGATGTGAAAAGAACGAGCTGAGAGCATTTGTTGCACAAGCCTGTGCTCAGGGTAACACTGAGAGGATCCATTACTTCTGCTGCCACGGGACCAAGTTAGGAGCCTCTAGCATGGAGATATGTATGTTCAAAGTCTCTGCAATGTTTCAGCAGCACACCCAAGAAGTTGTAATATATTACAGCAACAGACCCTCCAGCACTAATACATATCCATAACAGCCCAGCTGCATTCCAGGACCCAGGAATCTCCTTTGCTAAGACATGTACTCCTTACCTCTGCTTTACCTCAGTCCACAATCTCTGACCTTGAAACATCTGTGAATAACCTACGCGGTCTTCTGCCAGCAGCTGCCAGGAGCTCCCCCAGACAAGCCGCACATACAGTTTGTTAATTCTAACCATACCTTCCTGAAGTGCAAAGTCTTATTACTACTATCCATTACCTTCGGTAAATATTGGAACAGCAGCATTCAGAACACAATGCACTGGGATGCAAACACATTCAGCCTCAAGCCCTAAGGATCCTACTGAATTTTTACACAGGAAATCTACTCTTCAAGAGTCCATGGCAATAGAAGGAATTAACTTGGCCTCACCTACGGAGATTCAAGGACATTGAGGTGTGGCTGCATTGCCTACTTGTGACAAAGATTAAGCAACTGCTTAATTTTAGGCTGGTTCTTAAAGCTCACAAAGTTTGGAGAAAAGTGCTTTTCTAAGGGGTATTTTCCTGTCCTGAATGCCAATGCACTTACAGCTACATAAAATCAGTATCAGTGAGAGAAGAGAATCCTCTATGGGGAGAAAATTTTTTAGAAAAGCAGATGTAAAGGATCCATTGTCTCACGCTAATATTCCACTTTGGAAAGCAAATTTATTATCCCTAAGGTTTTGAATATTCCATTATGGGAAAGCAGTTGTTTGAATAGATGTGTGTGAGTGAAAACACACACACAAACACTAACACACAGGATATTGATTCAAACTGTATTTATGATTCCTCAGACCTTTAAGAAATTGATTTTAGACTATTCTTCCTCTCTCTGTCTCACTCCAGCTGAAAATCAAAGCTCAGTGTAGGATCCCTTAAAGAATTTTTCTGATAGAGAAAAAAAAAAGATTTTTCATAAAGTTTAGTGAAAAGGGGGGAAAAAAAAAAAGCCCAAGAATCCTGTGGATTTGGTGTTCAATATTCTGTCAACTGTCTTTTCAAAGAAATAGAAAACTCAGAAATGGCATTTAAAAATAAACAAGCAAACAAACACAGCTCCACTTCTTTCTTTTCAAGTAAAGTAGTGTATTTATTTTCAGTAAGTTCAGACAACAACTTGATTTTGCAATTCTCTCCCTCACCAAAGCCTTCCCTGGAATTCAGTGTTCTCATTAAGACTTTTTTTTTTGAGAGAGAGCCTTATACAAACTTAAAGTTACAAAATAGCCCCTGTGCCAGCCATCTGGACTGGCACATATCTGCCAAATTGAATTCAGACTGAAATTCAGGCTTTGGACCTAAATAAACAATCCTCTTTATTAAGCAAAGCGTTTGAGTTTGCTCAACTTTAAGCCCAGGTTTAAAATAAAGACGGTAATTTTGCTGTATTTTAAACGGTCTCATGAGCAAATGACAAAGCAACTGCTTGTGCTTTGAAGGAGGTGGTCCCGTTAGCTGGTGTCAAAACTCCTACAGACTCCAGCAAGACCTGCATTAATACCAAATCACCATAAACTCAACCTCCAGTGCCTGACCACAAGAAAGTCTTACCTGAGCACAGAAAGACATATAACATGAGAATAGTTTTTCAGGCATGGACCACTAACTTGTTTTAGCTCCTACCATCTTCTTCATTTTTATTAGCCCCTGTGCTTTCTGCCCCAGTCAGTGTCTTACCCATCGAGGGGATCCACTTCATTTCATTCTAAGCACCAAGCACCAGCTAATTATAAACCAAACACAAATTAAACCCATCTTCCCATCCTCCTCTCTGAAACCCCTAATTGCCCATTACCCTGTATTGTGCTCTGACACAAAAGTAATTCTACTAAGTGGGGAGTTTTGTTGTTGTTTTTTCGTTCATAAAAACTGTTAATTTGCTATTAAATCTCTTGTTGAAAGACTAATAGCTTAATGAATGCATTAAACATGTGCAAATTAGGTTTTTTTTACTGCATTACTTAGTTGAAGATTGAAAGGGTATGATACATCATCATTGGCTCAGTAGGATTTAATGAGGCATTAGACCATCTTCTGTCTTGGAGGCCAGACTTATGAATGATCCCCAGAATTGCACAGGCAACACTTGTCCCAGGTCCCTCTCCTGCTAGTGACATACATTTTCTCCTTGCCTGTTTCCTCTCCTGCCGCCACTGACGTATGTGAAATAAAAATGTAGTTTCCAGATCAGTTTTATAATGAAAAGTAGCCCATTGCTGATGACAAATGTTGTTTACAGTCACTAGAAAAGAGGGTGGAATGGTGAGTGAATATATTAGAGGAGGAGAGGATAGCTTTTATATTCATTATACTGCCATTTTGGGCCTGTGAAGACACATAACCTTTCCCTTTCTCCTTCCATCATACAGTCACTTTCAGATGTCTACATTAAAATAAAAAGCTGCAGGCGGTGTGCTTTGCATTAGCTACTATCAATGAAGAAGACATTTTCCACCAGTCAAACAAAGCTCCTTGTGGGAATACCATCCCTCTAAACACACTTACTGAGGTTTTCATGGATTTCCCTACTACACCCCTCCCCAGGCTCCTTCCTGCTCCACACTAAAGAAAACCTGCATAAAACAACTAATAAAAACCAGTACAAGGTCCTGATCCTTATCAGCTAGAAAGGAGAGTGGCGATACCCCGTCAGGATGAGGTAAGACGGCAGCAGGCATCGGTGCCTACTTGAGGAGAGGGCAACCTCTTTGGAAAGGTATTTAGGAAGATTTTAGTGGTGTCTGGTGTCTGAAGTGAAAGTCACAAGCCCCATCTGCTGAGGATAGGAAGTACCCTGAACTCCACCAAAAATTGCCTTTGAGTTGGGGGAAGCTTAGTGGATGGCCTCAGGTGGACATAGTTTGCAGAAGCTTGCAGGCTTCCAGCATGGGA
>NW_009196749.1:0-3490 GCF_000690835.1 Fulmarus glacialis | reverse complement strand
TACAACATGTATTCAATTTATATTTTTTAATATTTTATTTATGTTTTATTTATATTTTGTCCTCACATAAAATATCTGTAGCAGAGTACAAAACAGCATTAATACAGTAGAAGTTTTACTTACATCATCAGTATAGGATATATAGGATATAATTTTTACAAATACACTCCAGTATCTTCTTTCAGAAGGATCAAATTTCCAAACAGCATTTTTTATGAAGGTATAGATTATAATAAAACCTTCAAATGCCAACAGCTTATCAAATGTAGACTCCAGAAACATGCAGTACAAATGCAAAGTAAATAAAAATGTGTTAAATATAAAAATAAAGAGTGACACTACCTATCTACAGCCTCTTTCTAACTCTATTAGTCTTAATTTATTGTTATCTTTTTATAGATATGGGTAGCTCTCATGGTTCAGAACAGGGGAATGGCTTGTGATTTAGTATTCAGGTTAGGTCTGATCCTGCAAAGCTAAGAGGAAGCTGAGGAAACTTGTCTTGATGCTGACTTGGCTGCCTAGCCCACCTACATAGCTAAAGGAGTACTTTTGTGCAGACTATGCCCTCTTTAGCAAAGGTCTTTGTAGCATATTAATCTATTCTGGTGAGTTAGTGGTCGATATTTTGTTATATTCAGTCACTGTCCTATTCCTCTATTTTTAATTCATCTTCCTCCGTGACTGCTTGAGCTGCAGCAGGCAGAGGCTGACTGCAAGGCAGCTCATTTCCACTCATTTCCACGAAGGAATCCATCCCGTTCGTTCTCATTCATTCTGTTTTTCTGCGTCTGTACAGCCACCTCCGTAGCATCCACATCAGCAGGGCCTCCCTTGTAACTAACAAATAATTCTGGTGTGCCATGATCTTTATTATAAGTGTTTCAAACTTTAACCTGTAAAATTATCATACCAACGGTAAGTTACTGCAGAAGAAAATGTTTCCTGCTCTCTCAGCACAGAAACTGCAGTATAAAGGACTCCCCATGCACTACACAAGTCTCTGCCCTTCACTGATGCTCAACTTTTCTAGCAGTAATAACCTCTTTCAAATTTTCTGGCACTAATAACCTCTATTCACCACCATTAATTCAAGCCTTACACATTCTTGTCTTACATCACTGCCATCAGTATTACGTTTTATGCCTCTGTGCACATCTTCCAATTATAGGTATTTGTGCCCAGAACTCAACGCTACATAACTTATATGAGAACCCACAGAACACATTGAAGTTCCTCTCAGGTAAGGCTTGAAACGGTATACACCCAACTTATTGACGCAGCTACAAAAGGTTTACCAGTATTTAAATGTATGCTGCGGACAAAATTAATGGCATAAGGAAGTCTACAATTAATTTGTAAAGTTATAAACATTTTGGCTTAGACTAGGGAGATCGCAAAGAAACACATCCGTTCGGGACACCTTTCTTTCTTCCTAACTAGGAACTAAAATGGCATTTAATACATCTATTGGGGAACAGGGTGGTTCTTGGGTTCTTGGGTACAGTAAACTGTATTTCACAGTTAGATGGCAATAGTACAGTGACAAATATGAAATACTTTGTCAGATGCCCTGACAAACTCTGTCTCTCGGCTAAGAAGAGGAAAAGTAAGCCTCGTTTCAGTTAGTTGTGATCAGAATCCATTATTAGGAAAGACCATCACAATTAAGTCTCTTTTTCGATTTCAGAGATATCAAGGTTATAGAAATGTAACTGAGACTTTACTGTATAAATGATTCCTATGGTTCAGAAGGCTCACTAGAGTCACAGTATAGCGTGTCATGCTGTGTTACCCCATCAGTGCTATACAGTCCGTAAGTAGAGCACTACAGTCTCGCAACTGAACAAAATTAGTATTTTTTCAGCATTCTAACATCTAAGTAGCTGTAGTTTTATAAAAAACTTCATTCTAAACAAAGTTGTACTCTAAGTCATCTGACAGGCAAAAATTCCACAAAATAAAAATCAGTGCTGCTATCTAATTTCCAAAGAAGCGCTCGTTAAAATATTTTTGTTGTTCCATAGGTGTGCAACTGCTTCAAAGGAAAAAAGAATAATTTCCCACTGTATCTTCTTTATTATACCTCTCACTAACACTACATGTAACCAGAGAATGTTCTATCACAGTTTCAGATGTATGTTTTGTGTCATGATAAACAATGGCCAAAGCACACCACACCCTTTGTATGAATTCGATTTTATTCTCACTGAAATCTTTTTGTTTGCAAAACCAAAGATTTTACCCAGATCATGCACTGGACAAACAGACCTATGCCTAGGTCAGAGAACTAATACTTGATACAACGGAAGAGAAAGCTAAATGAGGATTAAAAACACGATTGTAGTTAAAATGTTGCTACTAACATTGTCATTGTAAGTAAATTTGAACTGGAAAAAAGTTTTAAGAGCCAAAATATAAAATTATAAGGCTGCAAGTGAGGGAAAATGCCACATTTCAGATGTACACTAAAGATGTTCCTGTATGAAAGGATTCTTTTCCTCAATTTATTAAGGAAGAAGGTGTTAAAGTACGTGTCAAGTTTACTTCCCAAAATGCGTTTTCAGTGGTAGCTTCCCAACATCTTGGATAAAACCAACCGGAGCTGAGAAAAATTATCACCATCATCATATTAGGTAGACCACGATGCATGCAGAATTAAAGACACTGGAAAATAAATAATTCATATGTTTAATTAAGTGGTCCTGTATACATTTCCATTATTTTGGATACCAAAACAGTTTATATATATTTGAAGTGTTTATCACATTACCAAGACATATTTACAGATTGCCTCCACAGAATAATAAATCCTTATTGTCCATCAACTGTGTATTTATTACATAGAGTTATTATTACATAGCCTGCAAAATTAATTAATCTGGATGGTAAAGCCTTAGTTAAGAGATGAAGCCCTCTATTAGAAGTAATTAACATAGCATAGATGACCCAGCTGTCTGAATAGTGATTTTTTGCATTACCCACCATACACAGTAACCACCTGCTACTGGATTGCTCCATGTTACACAAATTTTTTAAATGCACTGCAAACTTTGGTTTTGTTTACTTTATGTGGGAAAGGCTTTTTAAAGCCTTTTGAGTCTGTTGATGTTACTTTAAAGGGATCAGTAAGCAATGAAGATCTAGTTAATACAGTCTACGGGATTTCCAAGAGGCTTTTCACCAAGTCCCCTAAAGGCTTTTAAAAGAAAGCTTAAGCCTTAAAAGAAGCCTTAAGCCTAAAAGAACGACTTAAGAGTAAAGTCTGAAAAATAATTAACAGATAGGAAATGGGGGAGGGGAGAATGGGTTAATAGTTGACTCCTGCAATGGAGGAAAGTTGCAGGTACAGTTCTGCAGAGATCAGTGCTAGGACCTGGGCTGTCCAGTACATTCCTACATGCAACCCTGTGAAAAAAGGGAGTGAGGAGTGAGACTAGCAATTTTGCTGATGATGCTAAGTTAGTGTCGTGGTTTAACCCCACGCAGC
>NW_009196748.1:26528-33911 GCF_000690835.1 Fulmarus glacialis | reverse complement strand
TAACTCTATGCCAGCCAAAACCAGCACACCTACAGAATGGGAATATGTTTGGGAGCTTCACTCTTTGCAAAGCCACAAACAGCAATGGATGTTTCTCAAAAATGTCAGAGAGGATTCATTCCTGTTACAGAATCCTAAAAATATATCATGACAAATTCTGACCATCTTGCCTTAAGAAGGACTCAGACTAATGATTTCAGGGCCAAAAGCAGACTCTTACAATCACGAAGTCTGATCTCTTGCAGAGTACAGGCCATAACTTAATCTAATAATTTTGCATTACATTTCCACTGGATTGTAGTGTATCTTTTTAGGAAAGGCTAAGCAGACTTGATTTAAAGATTTTATATGACACAGCATCCGTCTGATTTCTAAGTAAATTGTCATAGTCATTAATCATGCCCTCTGTTACAATATTGACTGTATTTTAGACTGAATGTTCTGAGTGTCAGCTTTCATTAGTTGAAATTCCAGTTATTGTTCTTCAATTTTATTGTTGCTATTTCAGGTTGGAGGGTTAGTACCTTCACTATTGATGCCTGACTAGAAAGCTCACAGTCATATAAAGAAATTTCAAGTATCACGTCTTGTCTGTGGAACTTAAAGTAACACCTTTCTTTGGATGATACTTCTGAACGGAAGTAATTTTTTTTCCACAAAGCAATATATATAAATTGCATTGACTCTATTTAATTACATTATGTTGTGTAGAAGACCTGCTTACAACGCAGACTTTCAGTCTGCCAAGTACTCGAGAGACAGAGATTGTCTCAAATCTTTCAATGACTTCAGGTTGGTCTCTGAAGAAGCAATGTTTATGCAAATATGCACCCGTTGTCTTTACCCTTCTTCCGGTCCACTCCATGATGCAGAAGAGTAGAAGTCCAACAGTTACTTTAACTCCATACATTTTGAGAAAATTTGTGCCTAATTAAAATAAAGAAATACGAGTCAGCATTCTCAAAGAACAGGACATGGAACCTACCCATTATCCCTAATCTTTGGTAGCCACCAGTGTGTAAGTCACCACATACAAAGTGTGAACTAGTCCCAGTATGTGCTTTCTCTTGCCTTGTGTGACTGTATGTGAGACTTAGGGTTACTGCAGAGATTTAGATGAGAAAGGACAAAATGTCATGATGAACAAGGCAAGCAGGCATCATTCAATCTGATGTTGATGGAACAAATTGCGCCCGTTGTTTTAAAATTGTGTGAGCAGAAGTGAAAAGTCAAAACACAAAACCGCTGTATTATTTGCCATTCTAATCTTATTTTTGTCTATAGCATATTTTATTTCTCCCTGTATCCAGGGTTAAGCCAGTGTAGAAAACTCTTTTATGATAGTTTGAGTCATTATTAGAAGAGTAGCGCTAAATACATAACCAAATCTTGTGGTAAAAATAATAGGTCATGTCATACCCTACCAGAAATACATCAAGAAAATTTAGAGTGGAAAAACCAAGAAAATTTAAATGTATTTGAATCATAACAATTCAGTGCTCAGGACAGAAGTAGGTAAAAACATGTGAACATGACCAAACATCTGTTTTTTAAGGATTTCAAATCTGCTTTACAAATAGCAAAATAACTGTGCCTGGAGTTGTAAATAATTGATTTCCTTCTTCCATTTAGGCTGCACTATAATGATTCTTTTTCTTCTTTCCCAAGTGGCTATCCCAGGAGCATCTAGACTATTTAATGCTTATAATTTAAAGATGACACTTGAGCCTTTTTTCTTCCTTACTCTGCTCTTAGCTCTATTTAACCAAAATTTTGCAGAGCAAGTGCCAGACTTCTAGTATTGTTCATTGTTCCTTCTTAGCATTTTGGAAATCATCTTTATGAGGAATATAATCAGTAGTTTTCTGAACTTAAATAGAAAGAAGTTATTCCATTTTCTATTCCGGTTTCAGGAAAGCAGTTTAAATGTACAGTGTGTGACTATACAGCTGCCCAAAAACCACAGCTCCTACGTCATATGGAACAACATGTCTCTTTTAAGGTAAGAAAACATATAAATCATGCTTATTGATAAGTCATTTAGAAATACATGGAACTTCACGCAACATTTTTATAACTGGCACATGTTTGGTGACAATTATGGCATCTTAACATTTTAATATTTTGGGAATTTTGACTTTATATTCAGACTTTTGAGATAGGGTTATTTGTTCGTGGACAATTTCTAATTAGTATCTTTTACTTGCCAAAAATGCATGTATGTTGCAATGTAAAACAAACATTATTGGTTTTTTTGACTGTCAGTCCTTGCGAGAACTAATCTAATATCTACCTTAAAATGTCCTGTGGAAGTAGGAAAGCGAATCCCATACATCACTTTTCATTGCGCACCTTAATTTTCTCTGAAAGTTTGCCAATCTCATGTACTATAGATGAGTTCATATACTTGAAGAAAATTGAAGAGAATTAATTTTAAAACACCCCATTTATCTGAAACGTGTCTTGGAAAGAGTTTTGTAATGTTTCTATGAAGTGTTTAGATTAGAGATACGGTTTATTTTAATAAACTGTAGTATGGTTTTATTCCTGAATTTCACATTGGTTCTCAGCGTGATAGGTCTTGATGTAATGAATTGTGAAATGTTATATTCAGGAAATAGAAATGATACTAGTTTTCCAGAAAAATCCAGTCTTTTATATGTATGAAAATGTTCGTTTTAATATAACACTTTGTCTTGGCAATAAGCATATTTCTGATTGAAAACTTCATGCTATTTTCATATGCAACATATTTCATTATCTAACAAATCGTTTTGCTTCTATAAAGAGTATACTTCAGCCATTCTTAATAAGTACCAATGCTATGTACCTCCATAAAGCAGAAAGGAAGACAGTCTTTTGATTCATGGTTTAAATTTTGGAAGACAAGACGTATAAGAAAATGAAGCAAGTCATCTGAAGAGATGATACATTTTGAACAAATAATTTTTCTTTCTTAAGTATGTAGTTTTGCTCTGGACTTATCTTTGTAAAAGGATTTTTTGTAAATGAAAATATATCATTTTCCTTTTTTAATGGCTAACGGGATGAATGTACTCATAATGCAGTTCTTGAAATATAGCTGGTTCTGACCTCGGGATCAGCTTTAGAACTGTTGACTCAGCACCTCTTTTCAGTTCTCTGTCAGCCTGCATATAAGTGCGGCTATTCAATGCATTATTAGGAGAACTGCAAAACACTGAAATAGGTCAATCAGGAGTATTTGTCAAAAGGAGTTCAAAAACTGTCTATTAGTAACACGTTGCCTCTTTCTGGGAGTTGTTTGCATGCTTATAAAACTGAGAGGAATGTCAGTGGTTATGCGACCTAACGGTAATTTAATCCATCATATTTCCAAGCTCCATGAATTTGCAGTCCTGCTATCTGACAGCAGATAACATACAAGGCATGCAAGTATGTAAAGAGTGGTACAAGAACACAGCAGTCTGCCTGGATTATTTTCTTGAAAAAAAGACAGTTTCAGCAATAGAAAAGGAGAGTACCCCTCTCTGAAAAATTGAATAGCTGAATGTTACAGTACCCTCTGAATTATAAAGTTAAGGGAATCTGAACACCACTTTTCCTTCTTATTTTTGGTGTTTGGAGCCTGAAGGAAGGTTATGAGTAACAAGCGTAGGGGAATGTTCTGGTCAATAGACCCTGACTGCAGACATTTCCCTGCTTTAAATTCAGCTTCTTAATAAACATTTCTGTACCAGCCATTTTCTGCTGACTAGCTTTAGGTGGGCCTGGTTGCTGTGCATGAAACATTTTGCATCCCATTCTGAGGTACTTGACTTTTCCCCAAGAACTTTGGTCAATGTCTGCATTCTTTTCCAGGACCTTAATGATTGTGTCAAGCTTCCTGTAACTGTGACATATCTCAGTCAGAAGGTTATTCTCAAAGGCTAACTTTAGGCACAAATGCTTGTTTTCCTAAACTTTTTTCTTTGGAAATGTCTCTCCCTGTCAGTTGAAGGGAGACATATGTTCTTAAAAATTAATTAATTTAGTTCCCAAAACTTAGCTCACCAAATGGTCAGATGAATGCAAGTGCCAGTGAAAGGGAAGCAGTTGGGAGCATGTTGGAGAGAAAAGGAAAGGAAAGGGAAGAGACCAACCCTGTCAGGTACGGTTATCTGTTAAATTAGGTTGGCTGTACAATCATATTGTACCTTCAGTTATTTTAGCTCTCTTACTCCCCCTTTTCAGACCAAAGCTCACGGCAGCTGATTCATTTCCTTGTAGTAGAAAGTCTCCACGTGGTCAGACCTGTGATCATCAATTATGAAAACACACAGTTTACTGAATTACGAAAAGTAGGTAATAATCTTATAATGTTGAGAATACTTGGTGTCTTGCACATAATAAAAAGTACCAAATTTTAGGTAACATTTAGTTACAACTTCCATTTATACTGAATTTTGGAACGTCTCCTTGGAAGATGCCTAAACCAGAAATGAACATGGTTTCTTGGGATCAAAACATTGCAGCTTAAACCTGTATCCTGAAGAGGTCAGGAAGTATGTTCTAACATTTTCCTTTTTGCCCCTAGCCTTTCCGTTGTGCACATTGCCACTACTCCTGCAACATATCTGGTTCCTTGAAGAGGCATTACAATAGAAAGCATCCTAATGAAGAGTATGTAAATGTAGGTTCTGGGGAGCCTGCCGCAGAAGCCCTTATCCAACAAGGTACATCTCCACCATATAAGACTTGTTATTTTTTGTGCTGAAGCAAACTTGGTGTAAAGGTAAACTTTTGTGCGATATGTGTTCCTCAGTTTATTAGGTGTTATGTGATAAATCATTACTACTTTTTAGTAATTCTGAAATGGCCAGCTTGTATTCTTCATTCAGTGTCCTTTGTTCTTGGTTTCTAAGGGTAGATGAACCAAAGTTTTGATTTACCTTGCCTGTGCTATTCGTTGTTGCATATATTTACCATTTTCACTTGTTTGTCTCCGTCTGTAAGTAAAGTGTCACTATGTGTTGAAGTGAATGATAAATATCTATCATTCTACTGATATATTTCTATGACAATTTTGCAAGGTTGAACTAAAGGTAAGGTTGACCAAATGTAAAGAAAGAGACTGAAGAGTAAATGGCAGAAAATTATTCCCTCACTAGAAAAATGAGGGGAAAAGGAGACTACAGGTAAATTCTTATGCTCAGAATCTTGTTTATGGGCAGAGGAAGCACACCTTATCTATGCAAGTAAAGCCAAAAATTTATTCTAAATATAATGGAAAT
This sequence comes from Fulmarus glacialis, assembly GCF_000690835.1. Taxonomy (NCBI): domain Eukaryota; kingdom Metazoa; phylum Chordata; class Aves; order Procellariiformes; family Procellariidae; genus Fulmarus; species Fulmarus glacialis. The sequence continues at coordinate 28,659 of NW_009196748.1, read as the reverse complement.
CTTAACAGTCTAATTCCAGAATCACCATTAGTCTAGATCTAACTATTATTTTTAAAAAATTATGAAGTGTAGTTAGGGTTCTTATATACAGAAGAAGTCTCAATAGTATTATTACTACAGTTAAAATGGTAACACATACACCTCTTAGTTTCTACTCCTTTTCCTGTTGTTATGATCATGCTTCCACTGTTTCTCTGAGTCCTAAGAGGGGTGGTTTCCCTCTGGTGTTGGCTTTGGGATGGGGTTTTCAGTAAGTTGTCAGCATCTGGAGTTCTTCACTGGGAGGAGTATGATGTTCATCTTGATGTCCAGAGAAGGGCAATAAAGCTGGTGAAGGGTCTAGAGAACAAGTCTTATGAGGAGCGGCTGAGGGAACTGGGGCTGTTTAGCCTGGAGAAGAGGAGGCTGAGAGGAGACCTCATTGCGCTCTACAACTACCTGAAAGGAGGTTGTAGCGAGGTGGGTGTCGGTCTTTTTTCCCAAGTAACAAGTGATAGGACAAGAGGAAACGGCCTCAAGTTGCGTCAGAGGAGATTTAGATTGGATATTAGGAAAAATTTCTTTACTGAAAGGGTTGTCAAGAACTGAAAGAGGCTGCTCAGGGAAGTGGTTGAGTCACCGTCCCTGGAGGTGTTTAAAAGACGTGTAGATGTGGTGCTTAGGGACATGGTTTAGTGGTGGACTTGGCAGTGTTAGGTTAACGGTTGGACTCGATGATCTTAAGGGTCTTTTCCAATCTAAATGATTCTATGATTCTATGGTCTTCCTCTCCCCTTCCAGCTGGGGCCGTTGTTAACATGTTTGCTTACACACATTTACGCTTTTCTTTTTCATTGGTCTGTAGTAGCAGATTAAATCCAAATGTGCCGTTTATGGTGCTCTTCATGTATGTTAAATACTATTTTTGTTGTCCCTAAAACCAGTTTTATCCAGCTCTGGATTTGCATCTTTTTAACTGATCATTTCGGAGTTGTTATAGCTGTAGGTTCTTCAGTGCCAAGCTTGTGCCCCACTTCTTATCGCTCCATGGCTGCCCTCCTCTGTGCTGCATCCTGGGTCTCTACTTCTCAAGGCTGTCATACCAGGCCTGCACTTCTGTACATCACATTTCTGTGTTAAGAGTCCTAAATATCTCATTCTGCCTAGAACAGCTGCTTTGTTACTGCTGTCTGTGTAAAACTTATAGTCGTACCACACAAAGATAAAGACAAATAAAACTAATGAGATATAGACACCTGGTCAATTAGAGAAATTGCTGTCACAGATGAACTAAGTAAAGACAACAAGGATTTTGGGGAGGATTGAAAATTCAAGCTCAAGTATAAGAGCTAATGGAATGCCAGGGGGAAGAGAAAATCAGATTGTAGTCATTTTTACCACATTTATACAGTAGCAAAAAAAGTTATATTCCTGGCTGTTGTCGATTTTGTTTATGAATTTCATCCCAGCTGAAGTCCTATATCCTTCTGAAAACATGGTCAATGCCAATAGTTGCTTTATTTCTGTTTAATACAGGAATCACAAATTGTAACTCATTCCCTCCAGTGTCTGGGTGCTAGCAAAGGAGACGTGTACAGGTTGTCTGAGTCCCATAAGTAGTTTTGTTGTTGCATACTGGTCAAGTGACCCAAAACAAACAATTGACTACACAGTCAGATACCTCTTTGGGTGTAAAGCTCCTTCAGTTCTAGTGCCTGGTGTGGGGGGAAGAGGGGGAGGAGAAGCCAAATTAAATACTAAATTGTGTTGAAAATATTTTAATGCTTGGTAGAGTTGAGTTTCTTTTTTTGTTTCTGATAATTTTAGAAAGTGTTTTCCCTATTGTCGTGGTTTAACCCGGCAGGCAGCCAAACCCCACGCAGCCACTCACTCACTCCCCGCCTCCCTGGTGGGACGGGGAGAGAATTGGAAGGGTAAAAGTGAGAAAAATTTGTGGATTGAGATAAAGACAGTTTAATAGAACAGAAAAGGGAAAATAATAATAATAGAATAGAATATACAAAATGAGTAATGCACGATGCAATTGCTCACCACCCGCGCTGACCGACAACCAAGTAGCGATCGGTACTTCCTGGATCACGCCTATCATTCATATACTGAGCATGACGTCACATGGTATGGAATACCCCAT
>NW_009196748.1:25962-26511 GCF_000690835.1 Fulmarus glacialis | reverse complement strand
GGTGCCAGCGGGGCTAGCTGTCCCGGCTGTGCTCCCTCACAGCCTCTGAAGAGACCTTGACTGGCAGGGTACTTACCAACAACTAAACATGTCAGTGTGTTATCAACATTCTTCTCGTCCTAAATCCAAAAAACAGCACTAGAACGAAATTTAACTCTATCCCAGCCGAAACCAGGACACCTATTTTTTTAATAGAAACTACCAGCCTTTTTATAATATCTTTTGGGATCTTCAAATTTTCTGGTTTTGTTGAAGAAGAATAGAGACCAAAATAATGCTGTTGTATTAGATAACAAATTAAATATAATTCTTCTAAGATGACATTATTTCTAAATAGTATTTCCAAGTGATGCATCTAACGCAGAACATTTATCTATTGAAGGCATTAAACCGTGTTAAAATAGTACTGAAATCATGAGTGCTGGTTTCGGCTGGGGTAGAGTTAATTTTCTTCACAGTAGCTAGTATGGGGCTATGTTTTGGATGTGTGACCAAAACAGTGTTGATAACACAAGGATGTTTTCGTTACTGCTGAGCAGTGCTTACACA
>NW_009196748.1:6060-25945 GCF_000690835.1 Fulmarus glacialis | reverse complement strand
CACCAGCGAGGAGGCTGGGGGTGCACAAGGAGTTGGGAGGGGACACAGCTGGGACAGCTGACCCCAACTGACCAAAGGGATATTCCATACCATATGACATCATGCTCAGCATATAGAGCTGGGGGAAGAAGAAGGAAGGAGGACGTTCGGAGTGATGGCGTTTGTCTTCCCAAGTAACCGTTACGCGTGATGGAGCCCTGCTTTCCCGGAGATGCTGAACACCTGCCTGCCGATGGGAAGTGGTGAAGGAATTCCTTGGGTTTTTTTGCTTTGGTTGTGTGCGCGGCTTTTGCTTTGCCTATTAAACTGTCTTTATCTCAACCCACGAGTTTTCTCACTTTTACCCTTGCGATTCTCTCCCCCATCCCACCGGGGGGGAGTGAGCGAGTGGCTGTGTGGGGGTGTTGCCAGCTGGGGTTAAACCATGACATCATGACACACAGAAAGGCACTCAAAGTCTGAGATTCTCCATTTAAACTTGCACCATAATGGAGAAATGTGTAACTACATTAAGGAGTTTGAGCCTGTGTTATTTTTGTATGACAGTTCTTTGTTTCCTTTCTGTCAAAAACCAGAAATAATTTTAAAAGATTCTAAAAATTAAAAATTTTGCATCCTTCTTTCTCTTTCCTTCCTTATACAGCATTTATATTTCCTGTGCTACCACTAGTGCTGTGCCTGCTTCCCACGTGTTCACCTGCTGTGTGGAGTTTTAGAGCAGTAAAGGGGCTTCAGATCCATGTAGAAGTCAGAGTCAGTGCCTCTTATCGGGCCTCTGCCATGAAGAAAGCCATGTTAGTAGGTGCCCTTTTCCCACATGCAACATTCTTTGCCAGCTCCATTTCCTGCTCTATGACGCATCACATGGATCTTACATGAGGGCTCAAAATAAAAACAGGAGACCTGCAGATTTCTTATCATACTGTAGAAATGTCAGTTTTTGTCAATGTTTTGGTGTCTCGCCAGGGGAAAAAAAATGTTCCTTGTGGGAGACTTGAGTTAATTAGGATTTGCATTTGGAGTTGATAAACATGAGTCCTATTGAAGTTAATAAAAATTTTCCTGATTTTGGAATCAGAAGATCTTCTGTACCTGGGTCACACAGCACAAACAGATCATTGTGGACGTATTATGCAGTATGACAAGGTGTGTGTTTCTGATCTGCTTGGGCCAGCAGTTGCAACTTGCTGCCTTACTATCCTCTATCAAGTTTCAATTTACCGTATTCATAGATCTGAAAAGCAATTTTGGAAAATTATTCATGTATTCATACAAGGGAAGAAGACCCTTGAGACCTGATATTAAACAAGTCCTTTGAAATTAAAGGGCTACAGACGAAAAGGAAAAGGCGGGAGAACCAGCAAGTGAAAGGGTTTGGAAAAAAAGTGAGAAGGGAAACTAACAAAGATTAACGTCTAATAAAAGCTGTCTATATCTGTTCATATTGTATTCTGCTTGTTCTACGTTACCCACTGAGCCCAGAGTGAATTGCCTCATTCTTGCTTATCTTTTCTTCTCTACTCTCAACTGGTTTTTGACTGCATTGCAGACATTGCAAATAATCTTAATTGGAAATATTTATACGAGTGTTGACTGCTGGACTCTACTCAAGATTCCTAGAATGAGTTTATAAATAAATGAATGATTCATAGAATAGAAGAGGGACCACGCTCGTTTGAGCAACTGCATTGCCAGGGATAGGCAGCAGTATTTAATTTCTGGGCTTCTATTAGAAATTAGGATCAGCCAGGATCAGATAAATGCTTGGGGTTTTTTTGGGGGGGTGGGGGGGTTGTTTGTTTGTTTACATAGAAGTCCATGATCTGACATTTATTTTAGTATTTTAAAGAAATAAAGGAAAATAAATACTATAAGAATTTGATGTATTCTGCATAGGGGACAAGAGTATTATATATGCATTACCCACTAGTTTTTTTGTGAGACCCTGCCTACTTGCTCATTTGATAGCTTCCTTTTTTAGTTTCATTTGCTTTGTGCTGGGAAAGTTGCATAAATTTTTTCCCAAAGTTGTTTCTTTTCTCTTCACTGATATTCCCTGCCATCCATTTTTTTGTTTACGTATTTCTGCACTCTCTGGGAGATGGATTTTCTGTTTGTGTCTGTGCAACAACTTGTGCAGTACATATGTGATGATCCAGTTGTGGCCTCTATGTTCTGTTATACCGCTATCAGCACATGCTTTCTTTTAACATAAAATAATAGTTGCCTTATGGAGATTTTAGGCCAATAAATAAATTGTTTGGAGAGCACATGTCAATGCCATGATGGAAAAAAGTTGTGGAGCCGTATAATACTTGTGTGCATTATTTTATTGCAAACCTCAGTTTTGGTATTGAAAGTAGATAAGGTGTGTAATTCATTGACTTTCTCAGTATGTTACCCATTACTTTAAAGAATCGTCTAGAAATTAATTTCCCTGAGCTTTCATATCAAGTCACTGACTTGGAGTCCTGTATTACCAGTTTAATTCTATGCTTCCATTATTTGTTCTTTAATTAAAGTCATAATGACAAAAGTTACAGCTTTAATTTATCTGGTGTATTGTTATAATAGTTTCAATATCAAAGTAATGCGGGAAAGTGTCCCCTCTTTCACAACAGCAGGTTTTTCCTAATACTACAGATTGGTGTGAAATGAATATTTAATTTCATTCTCTGTAGCTGATAATATCCTTGTCCTAATCTGAACAAAGGTATTTTGCTTTTGTGAACTGTTGAGTGTTAAGCCCCCTGAGAGGGAAACTATTTCAGTTTTGTATAGAGACGGAGTATTGAACATCACAATAGTGAAGACTTAAAATACATTGAGAGCAAAAAGGGGAAATTGTAGAAGGATAATAAGTGTCAGTGAAAGACCCTAGTGACTGAGTGTAGTTATATTTTGTTTTATCAAAATAAAAAGTTTATTTCTATTTACCTGGTAGAATACCATATGGTAGGTTTCCATTACTGTAAAACTGAATGCTTTTTCTAATCACCTTATTCATAAAAGACTATGTGCAATAAGAACTTGGCTTATAACCATCTTATAAGAGTATATTTGAAGCATTTGAACATGATGGGTAAGAGTCATCATTTGCCATGATAATGTGGAGACAGCCATCTGGTGGCATAGTTCCTCAAGTGGCATAGCGCTCTTCCCTAGCCATTAGATTTGTTAGAGTGAGTTCTGGTCACCTAATGCAACAATTTATCATATGCAGATTATTTCTGTTCTGCTTTAGTCCGTAGGGAGGGGAAAAGAGTACTACTTATTTGCATAATTACAAGCAACTGAAATCTGATATTTGACCAAATGACTTTCATAAGAAAAAGAAGTAAAAGCTGTTTAATCTAGTGTAGAAAATTGATACTTATGATTTCATCATGCTTAGTTTTTTACCTGTAATGCTGCATACTCAGACAGTAAACATTGTGCTAAATTTGTGCTATGCATAATTTTGTAGATAGTCAGAAAACTTAGGTTTACATTTCTGTATGTTAACATAAACAGTCGAAACTCTCAAAAGCAAAGATAGTTGGGTGAAGATGACATTACAGTGTTAACTCCTCCGGGTTTGCTTTGATAATGTGCCAAAAAACTTAATAATGTTTGTTTGAAACTTGAGAAAACTAGAACAGCTGTTTTAGAGAAGATACACTTTTTAAAAATTATCAAAGTATGCCACCACTGTGTATGTTAAATATTAAGAACTCAGTGTTGTTTATAAGCACTTAAAAAAAATCCCAGCACTTACTGAAAGAGTACAGTGCGCTGTGGTATTTTGCCTTATGCCCTGAAGGCCAGCACACCACAGCTTTGTAAGACAACAGGGAACTGATATTTAAAACTGAAGCTTGTCAGAGACCCATCTTGTAGATTTTTGGACTATCCATACAATTTACATTTGAAGCTGCAATGATATGTAACGGAGTAGGCATTACAACTAGTTTCTAAGGAACTCTGTGATCTGAAATAAAAGGGTATTTACAGGGCAAAAGCATTAGTTCATAATTATTTAAAATGTGCTAGGCTTTGGTTTTGGTGGGCCTAAAGCAGAACATAAGTCATAGACACCCTCAGACTTGAAAAAAAATTCACTTGGAAACTATGACTAGTCTTCATTGGTGCTGCTAAACTTGAATTTCAACCAGAATCATGACTGTGGGAATGATTCTGCATAGGCTGAAGCATCCCCTAGGTTTGCAATGTTTTTTGTGGCCGGGGGCAAAAATGGAGTGGGGTTGGTCAAACTTAGTACGTTGTCATTCCTTGAAAAAACTTTCCCCTCTCTAATATATATGCCACTTCTAGAATGGCTTTTGTTAGCAAAGCAAGCACAAGTTCTCACTTGTGAGATAAGTTATTTACTTTGCAATTTATGTTCTCTCTGTTATAGTTTGGCTATCTCCCTTAACATCTAGCTCCTGAGAGATGAAACCAATACTTCTTATGTGGAACTAATTGCGGAAATGATGCTGTATCTGAGACTAATGCAAATAGTTGTCTGTTCCTGCTCTTTCTCTCTAATTGGTCTGTGGTAGGGGTTCCCCAGGGATAGAGGTGTAGAGGGAGGGAAAGATGGGAACAGTATTCCTGCAACTTCATATTCACCAAAGAGAGGCATGCAGGCAGGGGAGCAGGATTGCTGTACCTTCCCAGATATATGAGTTGTTCCAGACTCCTTCCATTACCATTATCCAAAATTGCCCTTTAAGCATTGTGAGAGTTCAACTACTTTTTTTTTTCCCCTTTTTTCATGTTGGACACATGGCTAAAGGAAACCTTTTTAAATTACAGTTATGTGGCTTGATTGAGATGGGGTCAAATTAAACGGGTCCTTAATGCCTTGAAAAAGAATTTGTATGAAAGTAACTCAAGGGTTTATTTGTGTTTCCTTATAGGTGGCATTAAGTGTCCTGTTTGCAGCTTTGTGTACGGTACAAAATGGGAGTTCAACAGACATCTTAAAAACAAGCATGGGATGAAGCTAGTGGAACATGATGGGGAGACCAAGTGGGAGGTAAATCAAAGTTGCCATGGCTTTGGCCCTAAGATTTTAAAAAATTCCAGGGAGAAAAGTAAAGATAAGAAGAAGAAGTATTCAGAAATGTGTTCTTGACTTTATATAAGATCAGGAGGTCATGTGATCTCATCTCCATTTTGAATGCATACATTGCTATCACTGTTAAGCTTGACTGCTTTAATATCTGGTAGGATTAACAACATTGTAAGTGCTTATTTCTCCATTTTAGGTCTCTAGTCCTCTATTTGCAGCAGAAAGGGTGAAAGTTTTAGCAAAAAAATGTGAAATTGAAACACTGCGTTTTGTTATATGCTAAATATTCACTGGTGTTAATTGCAAGCTTATATTGCATTAATGAGGGAAGCTTATGTCTTGGTCCAGAAAAGGTTAGAATCTGGAAAACTGGATTTGTAAATTGATCAGCTAAAAAAATGGTGCTGTTACACAGAGTAAGTGTTCTGTCATTTTGTTCTGTGTTTCCAGCTTCAATCCAAACTATAAAGGAAATCACAGTACCACTAAGATAGACCTTAAAAAATTTAAGTTAGACCTAAGAAGCTGGGTTAGAAAAAACCAAACCAACAACCTGAATTTTCTCGGTTTGGGTGGGGTAGGGCAGCTACCTTGAGAGGGCTTACCCCTTCAAGCTTTCCTCTGCTGTCATATGTGTAGCTGTTTGTTTTAAAATGAAAACTGTTACTCTCATAGAGCAGAGCTGACTGTAGATGCAGAAGCTATGGGAAAACCACAGAACTATCTAGACGCTTTTATTTAGAAAATTACAGTTGGCAAGCTGAGTCTTTTCCACTGCCTGAGTAGGCTATTGTTGGTGTCCAATGAGAGGAAAAAGCCAGAAGTCAACTGCAGTTGGCTGACCTCCACAGTTTGAGACCTGTTCTGCTAAATTTCAGGCAGTCTAGCCCCCGTTATAAATCTAATGCCTGATTTGGAAGAGCCATCCTGCAGTTCTTGTTTAACAGTTTTTGAGTATCCACAGATAGAATGTTAAGTCCTTGAAAAATATCAGAGAAGGTTCTATATGGACAGTTATTCAAAGAAGACAGGCAAGCATTTTAAAATGTAGTCCTTCAAAGTCTTGTATCCACATGCATTTCACAAACGATTCTCTGCACACTCGCCCAGAAGATGCCCAAACCTGAAAAAACAAGAGGACATCCAGGATGCCAGTGTGTCTCTGCTGCTGAAACAGCTATAAGTAAAGAAGTCCCATCAGAGCAGGAATACATATTGACAGCTTGTCTTGAAAAAACATAGTTATGAAAAGGATAATTTTTCTAAAACAAAATGCCATTTTCAAACTTCAGAGGCATTTTACCAGATCTGCAAAGACATGCATTATGAACTGATTTTGCCCAAAAGGTCTTTACTAGACCCTGATACAACAGAAATCTATTGTTAGTTGTAAAATAACTGTGCAACAAACATGAAGTCAAGATAATTTAGCATGCTTAAAACAACTTTTGAAGCAGAATCTAGAAGAAAACTATGGTATGATATCCTGACTCCCATGTAATATTCTTCTTGAATTCTGTTTCACCCAGTATTTCCATAACTGTTGTTACAATATTTGTTGTCTAAAACTCATTCCTTTGAACTCAGAACTTTCATTGTTCTCTAAATTGCTAAAATGAGAGTGAGATTATTCATGCCTTGGGTGGGTTTTGTTTTCAAGTTAACTGCTGAAGTTTCTGAAGAAGCATCCACTCAGTATCTCCATATCACGGAGGCTGGAGAAGATGTTCAAGGCACTCAAGCTGCCGTAGCTGCATTACAGAACCTTAGATATACTTCTGAGAACGGTAAGTTACCTTTTTTAGGTTGGAACACAAAGTATCTTTTTTCATAAATATCTAATTCTTTTGAGTATACTGGGCAATATACAATCTCCTGTGAGACTATTAAAAATTATGAAATTTGTCACCCAGAACTTACTTCTGGGGGGGGTTATATTTTTCTTTGAGGATAAATAGTGAGAAATGACCATTCTTTATGAATTTCTATATCCTTAAGTCATTAATACTTATCACGCTCTGTTTTGCACTTTATTATAAGGTGTGTGGAATTTCCTGCCTGTATTATTAAATATATTGTGAAATCAGCTATCTTGGCAGAGTAGATGGTGTGTATCTAATGGCAATTCTCTAGCTATTATTTTTCTCCCTGCTTAAGTCAGCCAGACTGCAGAAGTGACACAGTGGAATAGCTCATTTACCGTGTTCCCAAGACAGTACTAACAAACTTAATTCTGATGGTACGCAAAACTAAGCAAGCTATTCTGTATCAGATTGAGGAAGAACAAGAGTGGGTTTAGATAATGATTCCTAAGTGGGAAATAACAAAAACTGGAAGAAAAGAAAAAATGTCCAGGTTTCCAAGAGTGTTAAAACATCAGAGACTAGAGTAGGTGTTCATATGTTTTGTTTTTATGTATGTAAATAAATGTGTTGGTTATCAGAAGATAGCATTTTACAGTTGGTTACGACTGTAGTCTTTATAGTTCATAATACAGATACATTTCGAAAACTCCCACTTTTAATGGAATTTCCAAGCATGTTGCAATTAAATTACATTACTGACAATTTCTGTATATTATTTTATTTTAATGACTGGGAATTCTGAATGAGTAAAAACCTTCTGAGAACTTTTCCTAAGCTTTTCTATATTTAAATTAAAATAAACATGATCATGGAATAACAGTTTTGATTTTAAGCATGAGGCTGTAGTTTTCAGAGTAGAATGATTTGCTTTTTAGTGCATCCAACTTCAGATACTCTTCCAGCATATTTCCAGCATGTTCCCAAAAACAGTAGTATTTTGTCTAAAGGCAGTTATATAGAAAAAAAGCTAAAGCAAGCAAACATTTTTCAGTACTCATATAAACTTGTTTCTTGCATAGATAACAAAATATAACTACTTTCTGTTTGAAATGAAATTATCTGTCCTAGATCCCCATCACAGTATCAACCTCAGTTTAAAAGGGTTTGGGGTTAAGAGATGAGCTTTATTCTATTTACTGTCTCTTTTCTAGTTCCAACAGTGATTACAGCAAATATAAGGTAGCTTTAACATGACCCTGACAGTTTCTTTCCCTTTCTGACATCTCTCTCATGCTGACACTGGACATGTGGGAATGGTGGGCCATAGGAGGGGAATTCGTATTCCTGCATAACAAAAAATGTTTTTCATCATCCGGATCTTTCCTTTTCACACTTTGGGAGAAGTGAGAGTACAACTACGTGTGGGGGTTTTTTTGTAAACTTGCCTTTCCTTTGGCAGGGCTATACACATCAAGAGGATTTTAAAAAAAAGGGGAACCATGTTCTGATCCCATGCTTATAAAATGATAAGCATGAGCTCTCTCAAGCAATTAACTTTTCCCTTCAGCACATTGGTGATAACAGTACTTCTTTTAGGTTGGGGAGTATTGCAGATGACCGGACAGATGGTAAACACAGGTTTGTAATATACCAAATAGCTGTTGTAGTTATAGAGTTCAGGTTCTGTTTAAGCTGAATGTCTGGCAAATACACATTTGGATTTGTAAAGTCTTGCACCTTCCAAATTTAGAGTTACTGCTCTGAGTTGTACTGTATTGTTTGTTTATTCAACGTATTCTTTCAGATCCCTTTCAAATAGGCATAAAAATGATCAGTGTGGTTTCACTTGCTGATTCATGTATTCCTTGGGCAAATTTGTTTTGTGAATACTTTCCTGCCATGGATCTATTATTGAAGTGTCATGTTATTGAGCTATTTGAAATTTATAAACAGCGCTGTGAGTAAGAGTGCCTGTAGCACTTAGGTTCATGTACCTGTAGAGCTGTTTAACTATAATGACCTTATGGTTACTGTCTTTCTGATAAGGTGAAAGACTTGATCCGACAGCTGTAAACATCCTGCAGCAAATCATTGAGTTGGGTTCGGAAACCCATGATGCCACTGCAGTTGCTTCTGTAGTTACCATGGCCCCTGGCACTGTGACAGTGGTAAAGCAGGTAAGAGCTCTTTTCTTCTCTGAAACAGCTATATTTAATTTTCGTATATTTATTGTGAAATGAGTATTATTTTGCAAGGATTAAATTTTGAATGACCGTGCAAGACATGTATAGAATTTTTCCTAAATTAATTTTTTACTGTATTGTGTGTATGTGTGTTTATATGCCCACAAACATACATGTTTATACATATATACATATATATGTTTATACATATAAAAATGCATACATTTTTGCATGTATGTAAAATATGAGTGAACAAATACACATATATGTGTACCTGTGTGTGTGAAAATACAGCTTTTTTCTAGCAGGCTTTTTAAAATAACATACTTGCATTGTGTGTGGGCACTTAGTTCCATCATCATCTAAAAGAATCAGGAGGTCCTTGGCACAGCATTCATCCCAGTACAGAAGAGCATGAAAGGGCGTTGCTTGTGCAGAACTGTCTGTGCTCTGCAAACGTAGTGCTGTAGGACCATACCCAAAGATGAACCATTGTCGTTAGTCTTTGCAATGCTGTCCTGTGACTGAACTTTGACAGACTTGTGGGGTCCTAAAGTCATGTACCCTGGGGACAAATGAGACTTCTCCTCAGTCTGAGTTCACACTGCCTTTCTAATGAGGGTTGCAACACAAGTGATCTGCAGGTGCGTAACAGCTCCAAGAAGAACATTGCAGGTGCTCCTTACAGCAGTTGCTTATGTGAGACAAAAGTCAGCGTGGCCACCCACATTTGAGATAAAAAAAAAAAAATTCAATTGAGTTGTAGTTGATTGAAAAGATCTGCAGTTAATTTTGTTGTTACCAGGGAAATTGTGCAAGACCAGAAGATATAGATCAATGTAAAAAAACCCATGTATAAGATTGATTGTTAATTGCAGGCTTTTGCACGAATTCTCTTTCCAGAAAAATGGTGGATTCAACTGATAATTAAGTGACATAATTTGTGGTAGGCAGTGTAGTTCCTCTTAAAATGAGACAAACCTTATAAGATATTGGTAGAAGTAACTTTATTATATGTATATTTTTCTTGCAGTTTGGTACTGCACAGGTTTTGCTAAAAATATTTGCAACATACAGTATTAACAGTATGTAATTGTAAGTAAGTGCTTATTAAAGCACTTCTGAAATTAAGAATGATAAGATATACAAAATCATCAAGTAAAAGGAAATAATTTCCAATTGAGGTGGCTATTGAGTGCAAACATCAAGACTTTTCCTCAGTATTTCTTCCTCTCAGGTGTCTTCTAACTTTGTTGCTGACATTTTACATTTCTCCTCACAGTATTCTCCAAGCTCCACTTGTTCCTCCTCATACCTCTCTGCTTATCCCTTTTCCCATTCTGTTCAGTGATTCATTGGGGTCTCTGCACTCAATGTCGTTGATAGGTGAGGGAAGGAAGCTACATGAGAAGTCTTAAATTCCTGAATTTAAGTAACTCCTTTTGTTTAAATGAACCAAAACTCTGATTATTCTGAGTACTAGAACTAACGTTTGAGTTCAGTATTTTTTGTAGTGTTGTGAACACTGAATTCATGAGAGCTCCATAGAAGTGGGAAATCTGTTGTCTGTGAAGGCAGTATTTGGATAATTCCTAAACTTGTTGCCCAAATGTCAGGGACACAAGGCAGAATTTCAAGACAGAGCATTTTGAGATGTTCTTTGGCAATACTTAACAGGTATTTTGATTAGAAACCACGTAAGAGTTTTTAGTTTTTTTGAAAAATAACAGATCCAAATTTGGAAACTAAATTCAGTCATTAAAGAGAAGAGACATTTTAGTCCTATTATGTGCAAGTTTCAAAACAACTTTAACAGTAGAGTCACTGCCAACAGGCATGCTGTGCTATACGTATGACCTATTTAAGGGCTGAATGCCGTATTAGCCATTGGTGTTTGTCTATGCTGTCTGTCAATATTACTGAAACCTGTTCTTCCCTTAAAAATGCATCTTTTGAGGCCCTTCTACTAAAAGCTTAGGAGAAAGTGACCGTTGAACTAGCAGCTGCCAAGGGAAAACTACGTTTTGATATTTGAATCTTAAAATTTAAAAATACATAATTAAAAAAATTCAGTGATTCTTCCTCCTCCAAGTATTAAATCTGATCAATGTCTGATTCATCTTAAAATCTATCGTCTTCCTTGTTAGACCATCTGAATTTGCTGATAGCTTTTTGTAAGTAAATGTTTATATTCCAAATTAATTTTCTCCCTCACTTTTTAATCCATATTTCTAGCCTTTTGAGTTTACAAGCTGCTAAGTATTGATCACTGCTTTTTCCTTGCCTTGTGTACATCAGTGACTCTCACTGGTCTGATGTCAAACTGTTAGAAGCTCCGCTCCTATATCAAATCAAATATTGAATTCTCAGAGCACAGAATTTCTTTCCTGCTTTTCTTTCTTATTTTCTTCTCCCCTACACCTTTAAAGTCTTGTAAATATAAACCACCTTTTTTCCCCTAACTTGAAGTTGCACAGAAGCAAAATCTGTGAAGAATTTAAATACATCTCAAACTGAGTGATCTTACGCAACCTCTGTTTACGCTGGATTTTACTAATGCCTTACTTTGATGCTCGAAGCACCGTTCCTCTACTAACATGTTACTTGCGTGTTCTGGAATGCCTACTCATTTCTTTCTCTGGTAGCCTCAGTGACTTTTCACTTTGTGTCTGCAGAAGTGTGCAGATCTGTGATTTCCCAGGGGGGGATCAGGCGGCAGTATGCCTACTGACAGCTGACTGACTGCTGAGTTACCTCTAGTGGGCTTTATGGAAGTAGGGCAAGGACCAAGGGAGGTCTGCAGATGATGATGATGGTGATTATTTCCCTTTCATTTTTCTCTTTTAATTTTTTCTCTTTTAATTTTTAATATAAATCAGTGTTTTATCAAAGTTTGTTTGATCTGTTATACAGCTTTAGTTAGTTTCCAGTTCTTGTCTTCCCACCAGAAGATTGCTTCAGAATTACAGCCACACCCATTTTTAATTTGAGAGAAAGAAGTCTTTAAATGTTATTAACGTGACTGTAATCCTCCCCTATTCAGAACTGTCAGCTTTTCTCTTTTCTTCAATACTGAGTTGCTTTCTGTGCGATATCACTTATTTGTACCTACGACTTTGTCAGGTTTTAATTATGCTGAGTTCCTAATTGTTAACCTTGAAGTGATCTTAAGACATGTTCATATTTCACTTTCCTACTGGAAAATTTATTCCACACTTTCTTCTGTGACCTTCAGCTTCTCTTGTGGATTGTGAGACAAAAAATTCATTCAGGGTGTCAGCAATATATCAGCATCATCTGTCACTGAATTTCCACTCTTGTTCTTTAATGGCCTCACTGAGTCCTTGCTTAGCAGCTTGGTTCCATTTTTTTCCTTAACATTTATTGTGGTTGTTCTGATTTTTATGCTGTTATGTTGGTTTTTTTCGTTTTCTCTAAGGACATACATTATCCAGTTTCTTCATCAGTTCTTACCTTCATATCTCATTTTTAGCTAGCCCTTGCAAATTGGTTTCATATTTCTGTATTTGCACCAACAAATTTTTTCTAAATCCTAAATTATTAGAACATTTTAAAAATATTTTTTGCTGTAAATGTTACACTATATTGTTGCTATCTTCGTCTCCCATTTCCTCCCTGGAACTTTCTCCCACAGCTGTCCTCTTCCTTACTTTTCACCCACAGAAGTGCCGTTTACACCTGATCCTTAGAATTATGTGTGAATCCAGATGTATCTATCAGTAATGCTGCCATCTTCATGCTTCAGCACTTCCCCTAACCTCAGATACCTTTGCTGTGCAGTACTTCTGGTGTTTCAGGTTAATGCAAGACTTTTGCCTGCAGAAACAAATTCTGTCTTTATCCATAAGTCCTTTTCAGCATTTTGCAAGATTTGCAGTGTATTAGCTAGATCTGACTGGTATATTTTTGAAATTGTTTTCTACTAAGTCACAAGACAGAAAGGATACCATGTTTGAGATGTTCTTCTATTAAATTATTGTTCTGGGTTGCATGTAGTCTTATTGCAAGTATCTTAAATCATGAGTACACATTATAATGGAGGTGAAATCAAGATCAGATTGTCTGTTCAAAGCCCCCAGCTCCTGAACTGGCTGTTGAGAAGAAAAAAAAATTCAGCTCTGACTTTGGAAACTTTTAATTTTTTATTCATAAGAATGATTTTATAAAAGAAAACACTTTGACAACATAGCAATAACCAATCCCATCCTGAATTGGGATTCAGCTTACAATTTTAAACACCAAAAATGCAAAGTTAGCCCTGTTTAGCTTGGATTATTATTGGGAAATAGGATTTGTTGTTGATTCTGATAGTGTCATGTGTATGAGGCCTTTCAAAAGCCCAAAATGACTTCAGCTCATTCTTGCCTGAGAGTCAGTATACTAACCTGTTATCAAAGTTAAATTTTTTCTGGTATCTAATTTGGGAGAAATCTTGTTGCGTGACAGCTGTGAAAACGTACAGCTGCTAAGGAACGTAATACGCACCAAATGCCCGAGAGAAAAAGTTAATAATGTGAAGTTTTACCAATATGATCTGAGATTGGCAAAAATCCACACTGAAGCTTTGATCACAGCATGGCAGGAGAAGTGTATCCTTGTCAGTTTGAGTCCTTTTCAATTACTAGTGATCCAGTCTGGATCTCCTTCTGACGGCGTTAATGAAGATGATTCTTTATGGCATGATATTTGAGTTGTTCTGCACTGCTTAAAGACAAAAAAAAGTAGCAAGGTGGGGGAAAAGTGAGAGCAAAGAGTGCTAAGTTTGAAGAATAACTAGGAAAGAAGCTAATAAATGCTTAGAAAAGGCAGGAAATATTGTTCATAGTGGATGGTAAACACAGACGAGAAATTGACACGCCTGAGAGACGGGATCCATCCAGAGGGACCTGGAAAAGCTCGAGAAATGGGCCCGTGTGAACCTCATGAGGTTCAACAAGGCCAAGTGCAAGGTCCTGCACCTGGGTCAGGGCAACCCCCGGTATCAACACAGGCTGGGGGATGAAGGGATTGAGAGCAGCCCTGCCGAGAAGGACTTGGGGGTACTGGTGGACGAAAAGCTGGACATGAGCCGTGATGTATAGTTATTTCTTTCAGTTAGCATATACATGAAATAAGGATATTAATTGATCCTGAATAAGTAGTTTGTTCCAAGTTCCATTTGTTTGATTTAAATACTGAGTTTCTTGTGAAGAAACGTTTCCATCAGAAATGAGCACTCCTGTTATCTTGTTTTTTGCAGAGGGGTAGTGTGTAGTGTCTCTAAGTTATTCTCCAACGAGACAAGGTTCAAAGTGCATTTTCTTGGTTTCACAATTTGAACATCCTTGAAAGCTTATTTCCTGAATGCCTCACTGCATTGACCAGAACATCAGAAGAGTTGCTCCTTCTTGGTCTATCAGCTCTAGTTTTTGTAATAGTTGTTGCTCTTCCATTTCCAGTGCTTGTTAGCAGG
The DNA here is from genome assembly GCF_000690835.1 of Fulmarus glacialis. Lineage (NCBI taxonomy): Eukaryota > Metazoa > Chordata > Aves > Procellariiformes > Procellariidae > Fulmarus > Fulmarus glacialis. Next base: position 11,425 of record NW_009196748.1, on the reverse strand, counting down.
AAAGTGTGATGATAGCAAGATACTTTCTGTTTTAATTCATTTATTTTTTGTAAATGCAGTGTATTACTTGTACCAAATCTCTTTGAAACAAAAGGTAGAAACTATGTACTGCTCTTTGTCCAAATTTGAATTTTTCTTTTCGTCTCAAATTACTGAACCAGAGCAGTAGATTTTTTGATTCCTAGTCTCAACCGAAGTTTTAAATCAGTATACTATAGTAACCAGTTAAATTTGGTTGCATGTTATCTGTTTTTTGGACTTTTTTCATTTAGATACTGATAAACTAATGTGCTTCTAATTTGCCATATTTAGGCCTGTAATATGTTTTATGTGTCATACCAGACCAGAGATTATTGTCCTGATGTGAGAAACTCATCAGCAAATGATTGAGTAAAGCTTTAAATCTTTTCCTCAATATTATTTTTCCTATCTGAACAAGCCACTGAGATCCCTCTTCATTCAGAGCAAATCCTGACTGCCTCGTATACAGAGAAGTGCTAGAGAGCAGAGCAGTAGTCTTTGTTCTAACAAAACAAAACCAACACCCCAAAAAACCAACTAATCTATGCCCATGGTCTTGTTCACCATGTCAACTCCCTGTTCTTTTCCTTAATTTCTAATTCTTCGGAACAATATATCTGGGTGAGCACTGCAAACAGACATTTTTATGCCACCTTTCTTGTAGCACATTAGCATGTAAAAGCTTTAATCAAAAATCAGAGCTTCACATGCTACGTAATACGCAGACATTTGACTTTGTTCCAAGTTCTTTGCAAAATCTTTGTTTGCAAAATCTTTGTTTTGCAAATCTTTGTTTGCAAAATTACATTGGCACTCTAGACAATCTTCTCCTATCCCAAGTAAAGATTGCATCTATGCTCTAAATTCCTGTTACTCTAGAGCCATCACTTCAAGCTCACTCTGAAGATGGCCAATAAGATTGTATTAATCACTAATCGTTATTATTAATCACTAAGATGATTATATCAGTCCTTCTGCACAACTATTCATCAGTAGTCCACTTTCTTTTTCAACCCTATGGGATGTAAGTCTTTCCTGCTATTCAAGCCAGAAAGCTGATGTCCTCTTCAGGTAGGGTTCTTGGGCCTTGCATGCAGATGATTAGCTAATCAGTGCTGACTTGTTCTGCTTGACGACTTTTATATGGTCTCTTATTTCAACCACTTAGCTAAAATGGTTGTCCAAGCCATCATTATTTTATGCTACAGTTAACTCTGATAGTCTTTTTTCTGACATTCACAGATTATGTTTAGCCCCTTTTGTATTCTTTCAGGAGAATTCAAAGACTACTTTTCGCTGCCCTTCTTGACATTACCCTCTCTTACTCTGTTCACTTGATGTTTCTTTTTTGCCACATCAAACAAAACCTTGTTGTCATTTCCAAGGCTTTTTACTCCTTTCTGACTTAGTGTCCCATTTCTCATTAGCTGTAAAGATTTTGACTCCTACCTTTGCTCAGTCCATGAAGATTTAATTGCTCATTACTTTTTTCAAACAAGTTTCTTAATGCCTTCTTCCATATTGTGCTTAGTTGTGTGGATTTTTAATGAAGAGCAATTTATACCTTATTGTCTTCTCTCAATTACTCTTCAAAAATACGATGACAGTAATTATCTGTGGTTAGGCTATTGGTATATTGATACTAATGCCTGTCACACAAAACTACCACTGTCTTATTTATGTTGTACTCCCCCACCTCCCTTTTTCTGTGTCTGCTTACTCTCTTGTTTTATGTTGAAATTTTAAGGCCTTTGGGGCATGAAATACTTTTTGCATGTACCATACCTGATACAATCCAGGTCCTGGTCCAAAGCACTACAATAATATTAACAATAAAGAGCAGTAATTGGCTACTGAGTTCTTTCTCTTTTAATCCCATACAGAAATAAGAGACAGGACTGATGTTCTTACTACCTCTGTAGCTTAGAGTGTAGGGTTAACTCTATTCCTGAAAAGCATAGTAACCTCTTTTCAACCTAGCCTTCTGCATAATGTGCTCTGAAGAGTAAGTATATCAACTGTTTCACTAACTAAGCAGATCTTTATCAAGCTTAAGAAAACACTGGATTTCCATGCATTTCACCCTTTATTTTAGTTCCTTTCATCTTTTTATTCTGTGATCTCTTCAGGCTCCAGTAAAATCCTACCATGGTAACAGTTGCTTTCTTCAAAGTGACAGCGGTAGCAATGCACAGCAAAGATTACGCATCAGCTTGAAGCTGATCACAGAACAGAATTTTATAGCGTAACACATCTTCAAAAATAAATATCCAATAATATTAGCATGGCTGTCATGTCAAAGGCTACTGCATGTTGTACTTCAGCAACACACCTTATGTTTCAATCTGGCTCTGTTTTGTGCCTATATGATGCTGGGTGCTGGTGTTCATCTAGAAAATTTGCCAATACATGGAGTTATATAAAGGTCGATTGTCAAGTTTGCTGTTGTTTAGGACATGGAGCAATTTGATGCTTAACCTGATGGTACCAGCAAAGGGAAGTTTTAACTGGGGCAGATGGCCCTGTTTTCTCAGCTTCTGTGGAGTTCTTGACATTTGTGTAACATATAGATAAAATCTCATATCAAGATTATCAAGATTACTGTCCTGTTAGAGGTCTTGGAATGATGGCAATGTTGCCATACTTCCTCAGAAAGAAATCTGGTGATACGGCGTTTTGCCAGATGAGTGAAGTTGCCAGTTACAGTCTCTCTGTCAGGATATATTCAACCAGACAATTGCTAAAACTTTTTAAAAGTCTACATCACCAGTATGAAGATTTGTTTGCCACCTTGCATTTTTTATTTTATGCAAAGCAAGTCTTTTATATTCAAGTCTCTTATTATTCTGAAACTATTGTGCACCAGATTGTCTTTGTTTTGTAGCTCATTATAGAGGCTCATATGATCAAATTACAGTGTTTTCTGTGTGTGTCTGTGTGTGTTTTTCACACAATATATCCATATGTCAACTAGAACCGAGAGAGAGAGTTCAAATTATTCAAATGGCACTGAACAAAATGGTAGAGACAGTCCTGTAGGCAACAGCTTACCAACGTAAGCTGACACATCACATACCCAGGTGCTATATTCACTTTTCCTTTTAATCCTTTCTGTAGATATTTTGTATATTTTCTTACTGTGTTGTCTTATGATATAAATAGGAGCATCTGTAACCTAGTGTAAGATTTTGAAATCCTGCAAGATCTCTGTGATTAACTTCTCTTCTTCACAGAAAACTGAAAGGCAGCATTCAATCTGAAATCAAGGGAGAGATTCTGTAGAGGATTTTGGGTCAAGCCCAGCAAGACTGTTTTAAACATTATGGACCCGCAACTCCTGCTGACTTCAAAGACAATTGAAGATATTCGTAATTTCTTAGGATGAGCTCTAGAATAAGAAAGCAGCTTTAGCATCTTACTGCAAATATTTTTTTACTCCTTCTCAGGGAAGGGAAGAAGTATATTTTCCTTAATGGCTTGAATTAATTTCTCTCAAATTAAAAAAGACTTGCTTGTTTTGAGAAGAAGAGATTCCTCTGAGATACCTGTTTTTAATGTCACTTACATGTATTTGGATGGTCCTCAGATATTTAAATTAAGAACATTTATAATTTAGAAATGTTGAGCTTCTTATGAAGACATGGGGGTGAAAGTCCCATTGGCTTTTGTGAGAGACACATTTAGCCAGTAAAGAATATTTATGCAGGTACTGAATTGATTTAATATGCCAGCTGTGTGTGGCTTCAGCTTCTTGCTGTCATTCTTTAGCAAAGGATAAGCAGCCAGATGCTTTTCAGCTGGCTCTCAACAGAAAAGAGGTCTTGGATGCTACTCTTCAAAAGATTTCAGATGCCAATAAAAAGAATTGAGTGTAGTGACTTCATTCATTCTGATGGCAGCTGTCCCAGTGTTTCATCAATTTGAGGGATGTAAATTAACGTTTTGAGATTATTCCCTGTGGAACAATCTAATAGGAACCAAGCAGAAGCATGTAAACATTGAACTAATTTGAAATGTAAATATCCAAAATAATGTGGTGATTTGTCAAACTAAAAGGATTACAGATAGCTGTCCAAAAAAGATACTGGAAGCTAGAAACACCAGAAATAAGGGCATTAGTCTTCTTTACCCTGCATGACAAGGGTAATAAAACCACATCAATAAAGTCAGGTAGGGAGGTTAAATTAACTTTCTTTATTGGCCATTTTCATTTCAAAAGCATATAAAACTGAATAAGTATTAGATTGCTGCTATTGAATTGAATGAGATTCTGGTTTCATTTCATTTTCATGTCAACTGTGCTTTATTTATTTTCCTTTCTTCGTTATTTATGTACACTCACAAAACTATATTTAAAATTATTTATGGGTTTTGATTTAGAGTGACTAAAATGAGACTGTACGAGATCCTTCTCAGACTGTGTTTTGCATTCTTGCAGCTCTTAGCAAATGTAGTGTAATTTTTCTGGCCTCAGGCATGTTGTCAGAGGATTATGTATAGTGCACTAACACAGGAGAAGTTAGTGTACATTACATAATTAAAGGGCCAAATTTTAGACACCCCTACTTGTGTATTTGTTTGAGGATCTCGAGTATCAAGGGCTGTAATTGTGCACTGATTCATAACAAGCTGTGAGATTTTAATTATCTAACATTTTTAACTGCAGCTTCCTAACTGAATTTGCTAGTGATTAGACTTTTGTCTGCCTATTACGATCTTCATTAGTGGATTTTGTGTATGGCCTTTCCTTTCACACAGGAGCTGACACTGGAGCAGGTAGCCTCAGGAAAGAGGAGAGGACAGTTATGAAAAGGGAGTCCTGTGTATGAATTCATAAAATTCCTATTACTTTCTGTAGGACTTAGGGTTTCTTTAATAATTTAAAAAACAAAAATAATAATTCAAAAAATTTAAAAAAAAAAAAAAGGTGTGTGTGGGGAGGACAAGAGAAGAAAGACTGCTGTGTTTCTTTTAATGATTTAACTCCTTGCTTTTCGAAGAGAGGCTCCAGCTTCCATTAGTAAAGGGTACTTTGGTGATACCCACATTTTGTGACAACATAAATGAGTTTTTCTGAGGGTGGTTGCAAATTTCATTGTGTCAAGACAAGCATCCAGCATCAAAAAGGTGTGTGTGGGGAGGACAAGAGAAGAAAGACTGCTGTGTTTCTTTTAATGATTTAACTCCTTGCTTTTCGAAGAGAGGCTCCAGCTTCCATTAGTAAAGGGTACTTTGGTGATACCCACATTTTGTGACAACATAAATGAGTTTTTCTGAGGGTGGTTGCAAATTTCATTGTGTCAAGACAAGCATCCAGCATCACCCACTTTTGTAGGATGTTGAG
>NW_009196748.1:0-6045 GCF_000690835.1 Fulmarus glacialis | reverse complement strand
TTTAAAGTAACTTTCACTTAAAATGTTCAGATATGTTTGGTAAAAGAAACAAAACATGGAAAGGACTTCAGCCTATTCCTGTAGTTTTATCCCTACAATCTGAATCCTGTGCAACAAAGCCAGAGTCAGCATCAGTAGGTACGATTGTGCTTTTGCATTAAGGTCAATGACAGTGGCAGGATTCTCCTGAGATGTTAAATCTTTCACCAGAAAAAATCCACATGTATTTCATCAATATATCACAGGCATATTGATTCTGGGACCTCATACTTGTTATTGTTCAAGAAAAAGCTTTGTATAGCCTGATAATTGAGTGAAAGTTCAAAGTGATATGAAGCCAGCCCTAAAGGGTTTGTGTGTCTCTGAAATCTTCTTCATCTGACAGGTATTTTAAAAACGGAATAAAAAAGTTAAAAGAAAAGTCAGTGTACAATAATGGGAATGGTTGCTTAGGGAAAAAAAATGAAATTAGAAAAGAGCATCAGGAAAACAAACATATAGAACTTCTTTTTCTCCTTGCTGGTCTCTAAGGAGTCAAACACATGCTTGGAAGCTTCGCTGTAGTTCTTCCCTTCTGTTCCCGCTCCCCTCTTAAGCAACAAATACTGATCTTAATTGTATTTTCTTGAACTTGATTGTTCTAATACTACTGTTTACAGAACAATGTTGTATAAATGAGAATCGGAGAAGACCTTTTGAATCAGCTTCTAATTAAAAAGAATAGCCTCTTTCTAATTTGCATAATTTAGATTCCACACTTTATGGAATCTACCATATTTGACCTATTCTTTTCAAAATGTCTTACAAGTTCAGTGCTGCCAAGAGCACACTATATACTGCTCTGAGATACAAGGGTACACTGAGATCCAGTAAATTGCTCTCTATCAATCCTTTGTTCTCTTCGTATTACACTTCGTATGGTTATTGGAAATACCATGGAGTTTTGCTTTCCATCATGAGATGTAGGTGAGCCAGCAATTCAGTCTTCGTTCCCTGTTTGTGTAAGTGGACAATTTATAGATGCACTTGATGATATGAAAAAAGTGTTTGTTGTAGAGAATGTGACCTCCTACAAATTCAATCAGCTACTTTCTTACAGTGAGAAATAAACATCGTTTATCTCTGAAAGCTTACTTCATAAAACATTTACTAAGCCTAAATGAAAGAGAAATAGGCCTTAACAAAAACAACCCATTTTCTGAAAAGAGAAGGAAGAGAGGATTTGATTAACTGCATGTTGCAGTTGCTGGTGGGTTGGCATTTATGATCCAGCAAATAAAACAGCTCTCTTCAATAAACACAGGGAGTGGTGTTGTGCTGAAAACATCTAACAAATGCCTTTGCATATAAACAAATTTGCTATTCCATTCTCTCCTCAAAGTACATTATTTTATCTCTAACACTTGAGAGAATGCATTTCTTCCACATGACTTAGAGTTTTCTGATGATTCTTATTGGCCTGGAGTACTGTGCATAGGAATTTTGTATGGATCTGGGAAAGAATTAAGATTTGTTCTTGAATTCTAGTAAGTGCTGTATTTTAATAATTGACAGACAGGTGTTGGAACTCTTTGAAATTCGATACCAAATTGTATTGTTGTTTTTCTTTTTGACAAGAAGCAAAATGTTCCGTAAAAATTCTGTTATTTTCAATTGTCACTATCCTTTCAATAAAGTAAAAATTGCTGCCTCAAAAACAGTAGGTCTTAGGGATCTATTTCAGTAACACTTAACATCTCACAGTTTTCTAATAAAATTCCATTAAGGTTTACAATGAAATTTTTACTTCTATGAGCAATCAGTTGGGGGGGGGGTAGAAATGGGTACAGTAGATGTGTTTTCATGTAGTTTTTGATGGATTCTCATCTCGGTGCTATTAGAGGAATTATTTGACTTCAGATTTACTCAGATAAAAGCGGTTCTGAATGAATGACTGCTGAGAGATTAAAGCTGCCTCCAAAGACCCGTGTTCCTGGAACTTTGCAGCTCTCTGTGAGACGCTGTGTTACTGCTTTCAGTATTCTGTCTAGCTATACACTTATTAATCAAAAGTGCTCGCTACAAATTTTGTGTAAAACTGACATTTTCTTTCAAAACTCTCTGATTTCTAATTTCTGTGCTGTATTTCCATTAATCATCACAATACCAGGTACTTATGGGAAAGGTGAAATTTCTGTAACCTCTTCAATTTCTCCTTAGGTAAAAGAAGAGGAGCAATCAGCCAATCACACTTTGATGATTCAAGAGACACTGCAGCAGGCTTCAGTGGAGCTGTCTGAACAGCATCACCTGGTAGTCTCATCAGATGAAGTGGAGGGAATTGAGACAGTGACTGTCTATACGCAGGGTGGAGAGGCTTCAGAATTCATAGTTTATGTTCAGGAAGCTATGCAGCCTGTAGAAGAACAAACTGTGGAACAATCGGTGCAGGAGCTCTAGAGAACAGTGTTCAAAGGAGATGGCTACTTTATTTGCCAAAGCCAAAAGTTTGGGGTTTTTTTCCTAGCCAAAAGCAAGTAAGCTGAGAAATTTTCAGTTAATTTGTGAAGCGAGACCTTGTTACTAGATAGTGATCTGACTGGTTGGATTGTATCAGTAACTTAGACATATTATGTACAAAACTTCCTGAGACTTTTTTTTTCTAAAAAATGTTCATATTTTGAGGAAAAAGTATTCTTCCCCTTCTTAGAAGATCTCTCACTTGATTCCTGTAAATCCCCACAAATATTGTCTGTTCAAAACCGTGTTATCCCACAATAATAAAACATCTATAAAGGTAGCTAGAATGTCTAGAAAAGTCCATACATCCCATTTTATACATACTTAATATGTGCTTGACTTGACTGGAAACAGAGTTGTTTTTTCTTTGAATTAGAAGGGCTTCTTATTTCTGAGTACATGCTTAGAATGCGTTTGCCGAGTTGTGGATCTAAACCAAACAATGGCTCAAGACTTTAATTAGAAACATACCACAGATGGACTGTAGTTTGTACTTGTGAGATGATTCTTTGAGTTTGGGAGGTATTTAAAGCCATATGATAATTCTGGGTACCAGTAGGATGACTGTTATTTAGATTATTGAATAATGACAACTGTTTCCATCCCACTGGATAAGTCCCTGTCCGGTACCATATGATGAAACCAAATCTGTCAAATCAATGAAATATTCTTTTGTTTTTAAGAAAAAAATTATATTCAAATTATTTGTAAATGCTATAAAAGATGTATGTTCATATGTTTTAAAAAGACATGCTTGTAAATATGATTGTGTGAAAGAACTTGTACAAAAAACTTAAGTAAATATTGACAAGAATCTAGATATTCTTAATTATGCATGTATATAGTTCCAGATTTTTCTTCATGAATCCTGAATTGTTTCTGATTTAATATTTTTAAATTTGAGCTATAAAAGTTATTAATTAATAACAAAATTGTCATGTTTTCTTCTAATGCTCTAATTTCTTAAGTGTTGGCTTCCCTTTCACAGCTAAGTAAAAAATGCTGGTTTGCATTGACTCTGACAAATTATTTCTCCAGTTAGTAGTCTCTAATCACGAAAGTAGCATAATGAAGTCTAGGCGGACCTTTCTATGTGATTGAATTTATTTATGGGCGTTCTGGGTAGAAAAGTGGAGAAAAGCTTTTGACTAAGTTGATGTAATGTAGGGAGTTGGTTGTCTGCCTCTTCTAAGTCTGCTGGGTTCTATTAATGCTATACAAAATCAGAGTGCAAACATTTAGTGGTAGCTTCTCCCTTAACTGTGGTGATAGGGAAATTAAATTTGTTAATGGAAAAGAACTGAAAATCGTTTGACTTCGGTGGTAGCTATGTTTCCTCTGGTTTAATCTTGAAAGTGCACGAGAAGGCCCCGGGATGTTACATTTGTAGGCTGGAGACCTTTTTGCCATTTGGCTGGAGCTGGTCACAGATGTCAGTATTGATTTCTTGTATGTTCAGTAAACTTGACTAGAATGAGCCATGAAATGTTTAATAACATTTGCAATGTGATAGAAACTGATGCACCAAATGTATCAACTTGATTAATCTGCATAAGAAACTTTGTTTTTGTAATTACTGGTTAAAATTCAGTGTTGATTTGCAAGAATAATGCTTTCTATTATCTAAAAGAGAAGAAAGCAGTCTCAAAAAGTTTTTTTAGAATTTATTGAAATATTCACGGCCCACTTGCTGTTAAAACCACATTTGGAAGAGCATCATGATCATATGCGGTAACAACTGTGTTCTTAACGTAAAACCTTTCTGAATCAGTTCAACAATGTATTGTATTATTATCTGACTGGGAGGGGGGGAAATGGAAAAGTATTTTGCTATGCATCACTCAAGAATTCTCAAGTAAATTATTTCCAGATAGACTCAGTACTTATGTCTATGTATTTGGAGGAAGGGTTTTGGGTTTGGTTTTTTGTTTATTTTAATTCAGTATAGCACGGCCATGCATACCTACTGTAATTTAAGGCTTGATTTATAATTGACGAGTTATATCACATTTTCCTACACTAAAGCGTGAACATTTCTGTGAATTTTCTGTATCCTTTTTTTTTTTAATTTTAAAAATACTTTTCAATTCAGGTCTTTTCTTAAGTTCCAGGTTTTTTCCCAGCTCTGCTTGGAAATGCAATGGTTGGAAACATACGAGGTGTAAGTCAGGAAGGACTTTCAGCTGTGTTGAGTACTGCACATTGATTTCTTGCCTCCATTATTAATACATTTTCTTCTTTCTGGAATATGCATCATCTGTAATGCTATGAGGAGGTAGGTACTTCCTCTTTAATGTAAGCCATTGTACTTTACAAAGTGAATGTCCAAAGATTTGCATTTTTTCAGAAGCATAAAGAAAACAAAGAGAGCTTTGTTTATACCAGGCGTTTGTTTTCAGAGGCCACGGCTGTTCCAGTTGTCTTTTGTCTGGATTTGGAATGACCAAAAAGGTAAGAATTAAATCTTTTGCTTGGCAAGCTCTGCTTCTGTTATCACCTAAACAGCACAGATTGTTTTTAGTGTAGATTCAACTCCTTTTATCCAATTAATCTTTTCTGAGGGTTAAGTGACATTTTCAGTTCAGGGGAGACAAGCAATTATAGTTTTAAGTTAGTCAAGTAGCTCCTGTTTCTGAACATTACACATTCTTCACACACACTAGTAATTTTCATTAGCATTTACTACACTATATGATCTTCTGTTTTTTCCTCTTTCTTTGACACCTGAGGAGTATCCTGGCTTTAGTCTAACACTTGGCAAATATTACTCTTTAAAAGCTTGTGCATGCATAAATTCAAGTAACTGATGGGCTAAGATAGCTAAGAACACATCAAATGTTTCTGGGAATGTGTTGAGCACAGAGGGGAGATGTCTTGGAATCGTGCAAAGGTTTTAAAAAACAGAAAAAGGAAGCTGCAAATAATTTTATGGCAGCAGAGTCTTATTTAATGGAAGGTAAGATTATGATGCTTGAAGCTGACTTCTTCGAAAGGTCTTAGAGAAATTAACTAGGAACACTGGTTCTGGAAGGACCTCATGTTACAGAATGGTATAAGCACCTGTACACAAAGGGCAAAATTTGGACCTCACAGGGCAAAAGGCACAGGAGAGGGTATGGGAAATGGAGGTTCCAAAATTGTTTGCATCCCTAATTTATTATATCCACAGAGGGTAATTTCTCTTTCCTGAGTACAGAAGAAGATGGGATCTGCCTGCCTTTCTGATGTAGTTTGGTTTCTGTGGCTGGTTGTGGTTCCTCTCAATCCCAGCACCGTTTCTTAATACTAGTGATTTAAACCAGCTGTTGTAGCATCCTAACTTACAAGAAGCTGCACTAATAGAGGCTTTGTACTGGATCTGTATCACTTATCTGCAAAATCCATGGGATGAAAAGACAAAGGAACTGTATACTTCTACTTCGCTGTTTTACCTCAAATTTTGGGTTGTATGAAATCACAGCTAGAGACAAGAGTACTACAGAGACTATAATGTTAGACTAATTGCTCCTACTATAATAAGTGATGCCCATCTACAAGAAGGGCCAG
>NW_009196747.1:373-3659 GCF_000690835.1 Fulmarus glacialis | reverse complement strand
CCCCCGCAGCAGCCCCCCGAGCTGTCTCGGCTGATATCCTGGGGGACAGCAAGGCAGCCTGCATGGGGACATCCATCACAGCAGTCACGGGGAGTTACATTTTTCGAGGGTTGTTTTTTTTCCCTGATAAGGCTTGTTGAGAGATAAGGGGAACGTATAGCAGCTCTGTTTCTCAGAGATGTCAGAGGAGATAGCTGAAGTTTTTCTGTGGTTTTCTCTGGCAGACGTGAGCAATTCAGTGTACAAACTCTAGTAAAAGGAGCAGCAGCAAATTACGCTTTAAAACTTTAATTGGGTTTGACCTCACGGTACCATTTGCACAAAAGGGAGATGATTCCCACTTTGGGGAGGTTTAAGCTCCCAGGTCACTTTTGCCTGCTACAGCTTGGGAAACAGAGCTCCACCGGCCGTACCTACCCCCTCCGTACCAGCTGTGTGTGTTCAGGCTCAAGTTCACAGAGCCAAGTGCCTCAAATCCGTTGAATCCATGTTGCCTTCAGGGTCAAAAGCACAAGTCCCTGACACCACCTACCCCGCGCTTGCTTTTCCTTGTCTGGAGAGGCAGCCTGGCTATTTCTAGAAAGTGCAAGCAACATCAATGACCGGGAGATGTGGGCCAAGTGTGAGGTCAAAGCTGACATGACAGGGCAATTAGATAATCAGCTTCTGAAATCAGTGGCTATTAAGCATATGCAGCCCAGACATCATGGTGATTGGCACGTAGCAGTGTTGAGGCCGAGGGTCTGTCAGCTGAACCAGCAGCTCCTTGCTCCAAATACAGGCAGTATTTGGGAAGAGCAGATGATCTGCCTTCAGTCCCTCTCCCCCCACCGTGGCCATTAGGGGTGGCAGGGCGGGTGGAGTTGTCTTCTGGGTTGGATTTGGCCCATGGGTCACAGTGTAAAGCTTTCTATGTTAGGAGAAGGCTGATCACTGCAGAAGCATTTAGATTGTTATCATTTGATGTAAGTTTAATCAAATTGGTATTTCAAGGGGTTTTGTTTTCACGAGCCTAGCTGTCATGGAAACGAGCACAACTGAGAAAGAATAAACTAGAGTAAAAGTCAGAAAAAAGAGGCAAAGCAACTGTTTTGATCAGTAACTTAGGGAATGCTCCTCCTTGGGTCTAGTGTGGGGTTTGTCAGGAGTTAGGCTGGGGAAGCCAACTGCAATTGCACACAGCAAACCAAACTCCACACGCGTTGCTGACCGGCAGAGCCGTCCCACGCTGAACAACATGGTCAGGCTTAAATACGCTCAGTCCAGAGATACTAATTTTGTGCTGAAGTCCCTTCTCATATTAAAATGAAGTATGACTTTTGCTATCATACGTAATTTTCCTTGCTCTTAGTAAGCGCTTATGCAGAACTATGAGCGTGCATGGTACTTCACGGATCAGAGAAATTGCTTCCTTGCAGTGATTGCTCAATGGCTGGTGGGGGCAAGGACTTCTTGCCGTAAGGCTGCGTAGCACGAAAGGCAGCTAACTTTGGAGATGGAAGTGCATAGCCCTTCTGCACTGCATTGATTTTCACTCTCTAGCTATTACGAAATAGGGCTGGGAGGTTATTTTTGTAATTATTGTATTTACTGGAAAGCAGCTAACGATATTTATGAATTTGAGCTCAATTTTGCAAAACTTTCTACTGGAAAAAAAAGAAAAATGTTGTAAAAACAGCTTCAAAATGTCTTCTTTTTTTTTTCTATTTTGAAGGAAAAATAAGTGGTTTTGGTTTTCCAATCCTAGAAAAATATTTTTGTTTTGGTTTACGCAAAATGTTTTCTGTGTTTTTAAGTTCATTGACCAAATACAAATAACAGGTTCTTTCATCCTTTTCCATGGAGACAAAGAGACTGTCTGTTCTGTCTGCTTGTCATTTTAACTAAGGAATTTCCTTTGCATTTATTCAAACTGATTGTTGTCTTTCTTCTATCTATCTGAAGGGTTACTGTATTCTTTATCTTGAAAAATTCACCGTACTACAGAATAATATTTACGTCTCTATAAAGACATTATTTAAAACATCATCTAGAGAAATCATCCTCAGAAACTAAAAGCGTTTGTCTATAAAGAGAGTGCATTTGTTTGGTGCAATCAAGGAGACATAAATAAGGGTTGCGAAGTGTCATCTCTATGGTGACAGCATTAAGGCCCTTGTTCAGCATGCAATGTGCTTTCACTTTCAGAAATTTGGGGGTGTTAACACTGGCAGAAGCACTGCGAGTTAAGAATTACTGCTTTGTACAATATGTTTGAAAGCATTATTGTGATAAGGCTGGGTGTCTTAAACGCGCTTGGTTAAAATATCTCAACAGTGTATCTATGGTTTAAAGGAGAGTAAATACAAGCACTGTGTTTTAGCTTAAAATTTGTTAAGGATCATATTAACGAGGAGCTAAAGGAGCTAAAAGCTTTATTTTTCTAATAAATTGTTCTAAAAGCTATTTATTTTAACTTCACTAAGCAGCTTAAATTGTTTTTATTTTAATCTGTGTTGAGAGCAATATCTGCAGATTAGAAATGAAAGTAGTGAAATTATTTGTTGATGCTTAGCTATTTAAGAGAGAGACTTGGAATCCATGTCTGCTGTTGGTTTTACATGAAGAAAATGGTTCAGATCCATTTTGGTACTAGAAAAAGCCCACTTAGAAATACAAAGTAGGCCATAAAATCTATAGACTATAAAAAAGAAACCCCATTGAATACTGAGAGTTCATTCTATGTTGGCGAGTTCATTCATGAATAGATAGTTGATAATGGAAAAAAAACCTGTTGTATTATGCTAAGTTTAACTGCCCTTTGCCACATAGGGGTCCAGGGGGCAAGGCAGGAGGACCTCTGGTCACCTATGCAGAGCTCAGCTTTTGCTGGCCTCTCTCACGGCCGGAGCTGCGGAATGTGTCAGACTGTGGTAGCACATTTTAAGCAGCAGCTTCTTCCATAATTCAGAGAGACCTAACATCCCTCTTCTCTACTATTAACATCCGGACCGTGTGTTGGCACACAGCAGTGCCCCTGGGATGTACCTAGTCATACCGGACAAGTCTTTCCTAAATGACTGCTGCTTCCTTAGAACACACAGCTCTGCACAAACGTACCAAAACGCCCCTTAATACTGCACCTTGGCGCTTTTTTGTTAAGAAGGAAGAGAATTCAGGTGCACGTTGTTAAATTCAGAAAAGCAATATGACAAACCTAGTGTATAAGTATAACACACACTTATACCTATAGGTGGAGGTTATGGATACGTGTGATATATATGCACACCCTTCTTTGTGTTTTCAC
>NW_009196747.1:0-340 GCF_000690835.1 Fulmarus glacialis | reverse complement strand
TTGAGTAATGGCAGCAGATGTTAGTCAATACAACAGTTCTTGCCAGGACTGTACATCTATTCTGACTTTGCAGAGAAATGATCTGTGAAGATTCAGTGTTTCACCTAGAAAGGTGGTGTACAGCAGGAACGCAAAAAGGGTGTCCTCGAGGGTCAACTGAGGCTTGCAAAGTGTCTGAATGCTGCTGACTTTTATCTCCCTGCATCATATTAAGTCACAAATAATCAACCCCTAGAAACTAAACATTTATCAGTTTTGTACCAGATATCACTTCCTCTCAGATAGATCTGATACAGTTAGCCTTCTTAATGTCAATGGCTAGTAACTCAGACAAGTAGAC
>NW_009196746.1:0-6520 GCF_000690835.1 Fulmarus glacialis | reverse complement strand
GTAAAAACATTTTTTGTTCTCTCTCACAGCCAGATTGAGTTCTAGCTTGCAGTGCTTCAAATCAGCTTGACTATCTAAGTTAAAGAAAGCACCAACATCTAGTGTCTTCACAGGAAGGAACAACATTTATTGGTTTGATAATTTGGACTGCTAAAATTTATGAATGGTTAACCTACATCAGCTAGAAATTATGACTTGGATGACTTTGCTAATTGCTCTGTCACGTTCCATGGCTAATCCAAGCTACTCATGTTACACAAAACCATCTTGAAAATCATGTTGAATTGATCTATATAATGTTGAACACCTGATTCAAGTTTATGGAGCTATATACCCAGCTAAATTCAACCAAAACCCTTTCAAATAGCAGCCATGACATTCAGTTTCTCTGAACCCTGAAGTTCCCATGGGAGTATTACAGGAAGTGCTCGGGGGGGGGGGGAAACACAACAAAAAACACAGTCAAGAATCATTCATAGAACCTATCCAGAGGACTTTGATTTAATCAATTACAGAAAGTTACAAGCTACTGGAAGACAATTCTTCCACTGGAAAAAACAAATACATATTATTTTTCTTAAAAATTTTCTTTAGACCTTTACACTAAACTTGCAAGCCAATTATTTATTTGCCAGCTATAGAAACAGCGCCTGTATACTCTTTTCAGTGGCCTGAAAATCTTCATGTGAATAGAGATTGCACTACTGCATCTTTCTTATGTAGTGGTAAGCACTGGTCTAGCCACATATTTTAAATTTCCATCCTGTCAATAGTAGGCCTCTACCCTCTTCCCCCAACCCCCATCTTGCATATGAAGATCCATAATCCCTGTGCTAATGCTTCCATTGTCCTTTAACTTCTGGAGTCATTTCCAGCTTATGCTCCAAAGAATGGGGGGAGGGAGAAAGAAAAGTACATTTTTTACAAAGACCCTAAGTGATGAATACAGCTACAGGGGGGAGGTATTTTTTTTTTTTTCTCCTAAACCTTTAGTCTTTTCATTCACTCTCCAAATGCATTGAGATTAATAATGCCTCTGGGCCACTGTATGCAAACCTCCATTGTGCACGCAGAGAAAAGATTATAATTGAATACCCTATTATGATGGGCAAGGAAAAAGAAAAGCAGACAGACAGACAGGGCTCAAAGGCTGAATTGGCCTGGTTTGGCTTTCAGCCCACAGCACCTACAATTATCCTGCAATGATTTTTATTTATCTATTAGTGTACCCACTAAGCAGAGAGAGAATCTAGTATTAATTTAGTGCTCGTGGTTAGACAGAGAGCTTTAAATTGAAAAAAGTTATTCAAATGGATAACGAAATGTGGCTGGAGCCCTAATGTCCTGCTTTGAATGAGAATAGTACAAACGACAGCCCTCTGCAAATGTTTTACAGTCTGATAGTTTATGCAAGAACTCTGCTAAATTACATTTTTACAGAACAGCCTTACCAATGCAGCAGTACTAGACCTTTACGTAGATAAGCAACTAGCTGTTGCAGAGCATCCCAGAGCCTCACAGCAAACAACTAGTGAAGGACAGGAGCAGAAGAGAAAAAGCAGCTCTTACTGAGGCAGCTGTGATACATATGAAGGAAAGGATGAAACCCAAAAACCAGGATGGCACCTCCATAGCTATTCGTTTATGGCATCTAGATGAATTCATCTAGCTTGCTTCTAAGCATCTCATCTATCTATGGCAAAACATCCTCTTCCAAATTAGTACACAGTATTGCTAGCAGTTAATTGCTGTTAGATGAAGACCTTGCCAGTACCAGCATCTGACTAATGACCCTAAGCAGCACAGGTAATAGGGGTAAGAGAATGAAACACCAAATCAAATTATCATGTTTAGACCGTTGTAAATTCAGATAAGCTTCACAAAAGTGCCTGCTTGAATTAAACTGGTGCTCTTTTCAAATGGTTGAAGCTGCACTTCATGATAGCAAACTGTAGCATAAAGAAAATAGTTGCTGTCTTAGCTGTAAGTAATTTCATAAAAGCTTTCCAGAAAATATGAATATAAGACTTCATATGAAAAAAGTATGAACAAATTCAGAGAGGTAGCAGCATGCTGAGTGTACAATCAAAAATGTGCAAGTGTTGATCAGGACAGTTGAGAACGGTTGCTCTAACAAACACAGGGACATTTCTCAACTCATCTACAATTTGAAGTTTAAAATATATTCCATAAATCTAAGGATCAAGCTTAACTTCCATGGAGCATTAATGCTGCATTCCAGAAAATAATCCAAATTGATTATCTTAACTGTATTGTCACTGCTTTTTAAAAAAGACACTAACCGCCACAATTGCTCCGTTACTCACCACAGTGCATAAAACGTTTAAGGCTTTGGAAAGCAAATAACAGAAAAATATGGATTAAACTGATAAAAATGATAATTCCAGACATGATTAGATTCACTGTGTTGTGTAGCCTGCACAGCAGGTGGGGGATCCTTCAGAAGAATTAGGGAAAGGTTTAGGGAAAGCAGATTAATGGGGAAAAGATTAAATGTTCTCTAAAAGCAGGACAAAACATATTTTTAAAATGACAATTCTAACAGCAGTGTTTAGGGATGCTCTGGAATGCAAAATACACATACTCCATTTAAATACCAGATGCGCAAATGTCTCCTACTTACATTATGCAGTGCATTGTATGACTTTAAATCATAAGTTGAACAAGCATTTGACATTAAGTGACAAATATTAATCAAAATATAGCCAATAGTTTCTAGCACACAGTAGTCAAGCTCTATTTTCCCCTTCTCTGCATGCAACTTTTTACAAAACTGATCCTGTGGATGAAAGCCTACCAATCTGTTTATTTTTATATCCAGAAATACATTACAGTTGAAAATGAGACACTGTAACAGCAATTTCTAGAGCCCTGAATAATACACATTGATGCCACTGCCCTCTCTCCAGTGTTGAAGGCTTTCTGTCTTCTAATAGAAGATGCTGTGCATTTAACTAGGTAAGAACAAAAATTACAGAAGGGCCCACTTCTATCGCCTAAGAGGAGAAATGCTGTTTAGCTGCTGAATATAGGTTGCAGTTATAACTGCTGGCACCAAAACAGAAGACAACTGGTAATGCAAAACCTAATGTATCTTACAAAAGCATTAGCAGCAGCAAAGCAAATATTTTAGATTGTTGTAATCCAAAATATCACACTCCTTTATGTAACAAGAAGTAATAGCGGTACACTTTTACATCCAAAAAGCACGAGCTACACTGCCTCCAATGTTCATAGGAATTTTAATGGATCCCTCCTTGCTTTTTTAAGGGGTTTTCATAACTCTTCAGAACATCCTCAGTAACCTTTTCCAGCTTTGCAGCCACCATGACTATATGTTTACAGATTTTTCCTTAACTATTTAACACAATCACAAATACCAGGAGGCTCACAACAAAAGTCAAATTGAGTTTGCCACACAGGGAAATAGATTTGGATTTCCAAAGATATTACAGAAGCACCCACAGATCCTTCTAACATTATCTCACAGAAAGAATGTTCCCTTTTCCACAGAATTGCCTAGTAAATATCTATCACCCAAGGCTGATTACTCAGAAAATGTGAAAAAGGCAGCTTGAAGTAGGGATATTGTATCTGGTTTCTTCTACTCTCCAGTGAACTGTTGGCATGAGTTTTTGGGGCAAGCCCGCTGGGCTGGCCTGAGCAAAGCAACTAGCACCATGCTAGCAGAAGGCAAAGATTTCTGGCTTTTCCCACACTTAAACCCAAGCACTGTTTGAGTCAGCCAAATCTCACTCAAGTCTTAGCATACCAGCCTTTCTATTTTGTTGTCTGTGGTAGATGAACCACTTTTAATCTTTCTTCCTACTAATTTGAACTATATGCTGCTTAGCATCATTTCACCTGTGTCCATAATGCTTCTCAAACCTGTCCCTGGTTTTTAATTCTACAAATGTGACATCACTGAGAAATCTGAAGTCTTACAAAATAAAACCCATAGACATAGCACTAAGATTTGCATATCACTCCCGAAGTGACCACATGGTCTTGCAGCCTTTCTCCCCTTTTCATTCATCCCAATCTCTTTTGTTCTCTTGTATCCATTTGTTATGTTATGTCTGTCTTTATGCTGTAATCTCCTCCAGGCAAGCATGTCTTCTGTATGTTCTACAAAGTGCTTTTTCAGGCAATAAAGCAGAAATTATGTCTCTCAGTTTCCCCATTTGTAGAAGCAGCATACTAACACAGTACTCACCTACCTCACGAGACAGCTGGCAAGTTAAATTTGTTAATGATTGTGAGGCATGTGGAGATCCCCTTACAGAAAGCCCTACAGAAGTGTGAAGTATTGTCATAGGTCAGAAGTGAGGCTTACAGCTTGAGTTAGTTTCCCATTCTGAGGACAGATTAGTGTCTTTCCATAATTAAAGAGGGGTTTAACTACAGAATAAAAGCATTGTTTATATAGCTTGGGCATGTTAGCTTGGAAGTACATAAGGGGAGTGCTTACCGAGTACCCTGGGATCCTATGGTGAAGAAAGAAAATAAAATGTTTCCTCTTTTCCTTCATTTAACGTTAGGGCATGCGATAAAGTGCCTTATAGGATGTCATTAAACTCAAACCAGGTTTCTTATCTAACAATGTTTCAAAAAAAGAAATCTAGAGTTTTCTAGCTTCTGTCCAAAATAAAACTGCACACTACAGTAGACATGCAGAAAGGAATGTTATTGTTACAGTCCAGAAGATTTCAGCCAGGCACTCTGATTTTATATTTTATTTTTTCATAACTAAATCTAAAAGTGCTCAACATGCTATTTCCTTAAATTTTTCATAAGAGTGTAAAAAGTGTTTGGAATAGATCCAGCCTCACCCTAAGCTCCTTATATTCAGCCCTCCCTTATGGTGACTATTGTATGACCAAACATCAATTTATAGGGGTTCTCCCCCTCAAGATGTATTTTTGTTTTATTACTGGTGAATATTCTAAAATGCTAAGTAAGAAGTTCTCTTCAGTCTTACATATCGGATATTCTCTATACTCATAATAGCAAAGGACATTAGAATCAGCACTACTGCCAGAACACTCTTACTGAATTGTGCTCCTCAAGCCTCTGCTAATCCCACAAAGCTGCAGCAGACTCTAAACTATGATCCAACCCCAAAAAAACTAAAGCATACCTAACAAGTACTTTCCACTGCTACACTGAATTGCAAGAGAGGGAATACATCCTACTCCTTCCCTTCACTCCCCCATTCAAGTAGGCAGCCAAGCAAAGCTTTTGTACAAGGCACTACGGTTTGACATACACATTAAACAAATAAGGGTAGCTCCAGGGCAGAAAGAACAAGGAGAAAATTCACGTGACAGTGAATTTGCTAGGCTTTGTACCATTAAGCTACAGTGTGAACAAGTTGTCACTCTCCCCCACCCAGTGGGTGGAATGGAATAATTTTTAGCATTTGCAATACTTAGAATTACACACTGCTGAAAAGCAAAACCAGAAAATATACACTATAAAAAACAATATTTATAAAGAGTTCTTATATCTCCTTATTTCCAGTCTGTGGCTTTATTTCCATACCCTGCTCTTTTATATCTTGCTTATAACAACTGTACTCACCATATACAAGTCTTCAGCATTCCAAGAGAAATCTGGTCACAGAAGTGGGACATGTTCGTCCACAGTGAAAATTTCCATCTTTAACAAGACTCTTGCCACAGAGAAAATCCCCTCTTGCCCTTGCACAGTTGACTTCAGGTAGGATTTACCCTGCAGCAGGGAAAAAACCAACAGTGTATTTCCTGTAAAACATAGTTTATAGGAATGGAAGTAGCTTAAGAGAGTTGTAAGCAAGACTACTCATTTGAAGCCTGTCACTGATGTTGACAGTCAGTGCCACCACCACATGTGCACACATCTCTCCCTTTGTCTTAGTTACACTTTTCCTGGGACAACTGCCATACTGTCACGAGGCTGTTAAACAGGACCTTACTGAAACCACAGAAGAGCCACAATCAAATCTGAAAAGCTAGGTAATTCTGAGCGGTACATATCAAGAAGCCACTCACCCTCTACAGTTACATAAATTAAAATAATCACAAGTAGTGATTATTAGTAGTACTTTGCAAGGTGATGATGGACTTAAACATCACAGAAGTAATCGACCTGCCATGTAAGAGTCAAAATACCACAAGTGGGAAGTGGAGAAAGCCACAAGCAGTCCTGTCAGGGAGTTGAGGGGCTCAGCTAAGGGACAGTTTTTGAGCTGTTCCCTCAGCGCAGGAGCGGTCAAACCCTGGCGCCGCAGGGGTCCACCGGCTCAGGCCTCACAGCAGGCGAGAGGAAAGGCCTGCCCGGCGGGAGGCGCAGGGCAGACGCGACACCCCTCCTCACAGGGGAGACCGGCCCGGCCCGGGCCCGCCCTCCCCCCGGTGGCCGTGGTGCCTTTCTCTGGAAGACACAAGGTGGTTCGCACTTAACCCTGGCGGTCCCCAGTAAGGCTCAGTGACTGAACTGATACCAATTTATCAGGTGA
>NW_009196745.1:6909-8327 GCF_000690835.1 Fulmarus glacialis | reverse complement strand
GTCCCGTGTCCCAGTTACACACCACTTCCCTGGGGCTCCAAATGGCCGACACCAGACAGCACTGCCTCTGCTCGAACCAGAACAGCTCTCGTCCAGAAAGAGTTAATGTTTTGGAGAGGAGTTCGTTATATAAGTGAGAGATAAGGCTGCTGTGCTCGTCAGACCAAATCCCTGGTAGCCGAGGATGCTGGCCGCGGCAGGAGCAGATGCTGGGGGCAAGGCGCTAAGGGAGAGGGGCAGGTGCCAGGGGCCCTTCCCGTGTTTCACGGCTCTCGCAGCAGGAGCTGGCTGGGATGCCACCGACTGCGACATGCTGTCTCAGGCATGTGACAAAGCCGCGGTCCTCCTGCCCACACATACCAGGCTGAGCAGCTGCTGGCTTGCAGGGAGCCTTAAAATGAAAGGGGCCTTGTCTGCCTCGGATGGCAGAGGCTGGGTGCGGTGCCTTTGGCTGATGATAAGGAGCTACTACCAGGCTTGCAGGTGTGAGTCTTTATCTGTCCTGATAGCTGCACCTTCTCGTAACCCTCCTGCCTGGCCCCAGCCAGCTTCGGACAAAGGCTTGCCTAAAGTCTGCTGTTTTGCTCCCGTGAAACTCCATCTGCCTTTCTCAACACACCCACTTTATCCTGCCGTGTCCCTGCTGTAATCCAACACTGTTGCTCTTCATGCAGTAGTTCCCGTCATTGTGCTGGTGCAGAGAGAGAAGAAAAGAGTGAAAAGCTTCTTCCCAGCCGTTGCTGTGTGCAAAAAAAAAAAAGAGAAAAATAGCTGAAGATCAAGTGAGGCACGCACACAGCCCAGCCCCGGCTGTGCCACCTGCGGTACCTGCGAAGGACAGTGCAGAACAGGCCAGCACAGCAGCGAAGAGGCTCCTTGCACAGGCATGGGGAGAGGCGCTGGCTGCGGGTCCAGCTGTGCCTCCTTCAGCCTCTGCACAGAGACAGGGAGAGCCGCGCTGATACACCCAGTTTGCACCATCTCATGTGAAAAAAACCCCACGTCTCCTCCCATTTCTTCTTGGTTTGAGTTTCTGAGTGGTTGCGTAGGCTGGGGTGGTCACACAAGCAACCCCCCGCCCCCCTCCCATTTGTTCTTGGTTTGAGTTTCTGAGTGGTTGCGTAGGCTGGGGTGGTCACACAAGCCTCAAGTCAGTGTCCTCGGGGTGCTGGAGCCTGTCTCGGGGTGCACGTCGCCATGCGTCAGCCTGTGAAGGGGCCATGGGTGCTCCCCGGCATGCTGCACCCGGGCTGCGGTGCGGACCGTTACGCCGAGGGGTCAGAACCGGGGCTGTCCCTAAGGGAGCAGCCGAAAGCTGCCTTCCAAAGGAGATGGGATGTGGCTGGGGTTCCCTGCAAGGGGCTGAAATTCCCAGAGGGTGCAGCATGGTCCTTCGGGCAAAGACTGGCTGGTGGTGG
>NW_009196745.1:0-6895 GCF_000690835.1 Fulmarus glacialis | reverse complement strand
CGGTAGCAACCAGGTATTCCTGCCATCGCATCCTCGTTTGCTGAGCTGACTCCAATTAATGGATTAATTAATCTTGTAACAGCCCTGACCCACAACAAATCCCTTTCTATACTCTGCCTTGGTCTTCCCCAGGCACAGAGACCAGCTGCCGCCGCGTGCTCACCCCGCTGGGCTGCTGGGGAGGGCTGGGACCCCCCGGGGTGCCAGGGGGTCCCTGGGGTCCCTGGCCCTGGTGACACAGGGGCGGGACCAGTGCAGCCTCCTCCCTCCCCGGCAGATTGGTGGGTTCTGCCATTTCCCTCATCTGCATAATCAGGGGTGGGGGAAGCAAGTGGGTAATTACAGCCTGGAGATGACTCTGGTCTTCAAAGCCTGCAGGTCCTTTCCACACAGCTCCTGGCCAGCACCGTCCTTGGGTGCAGGTTTATGGCGAGGGGACACTTCTCCAGGACCCACCGTGGCTGGGACCTCGTCCTGCACCCACCGGCTCTCCGCAGACCCACCGCTCCCGGCTGCGCTGCTCAGGTAAGGCTGGCTGGCTCGTATCGGGCACCGTGCGTGTTTCTGCTGTACCTCGAGGCTAACTCGCGTGGTGCCTCTGCGGTCGGGTCCGCCGGGAGAAGGGACGGGCGCTTTGCCCCCGGTGGCTGCTCCCACGGAAGGCTGGTGGTATGTGCCTTCGCAGGGTTGACCAGTTTGACACCGGGTCGTATCCCACATGGGCTGGATTTCCTGGCATCAGGGTGGCTCCTCTCCAGGCAAGGGGGTTTCAAAAGCAATACAACAATGCTGATGTAATGGTTTGCGTATCGGGTGGTCCAGTCCCTCAGAAGGGTTGCTGCTGGCAATGCTTATGGCTCTGTTCTTCCAAATCTTGCGATAGCTGGAGTTTGTTTCTCTTTCTTTCATTTCTGGGAATGTGGTCCTGCTAACAAAGGCCGAAATTCCCACAGGAAAGCATTCCTGGTTCCTGGACCTCCTGAGAAAGGCTTGAAAACACCTCTGAAAGCTCAAAAGACCAAGGCAAACAGGCAGATGTTAGTTAAATATGCTGTGATCTCTAGGACAGGAGGGGAGAGCCTTGCTTGTCGGTCTCTAGACAATGAGTTGGCAAGTCTAAGCTTCTGGTTTCTTATTCTGGTGCTGCTGGGTGGGTTTCTCTGATTTTGGGGGTTTGGTTTTTTTTATTTTCTTTTTTTAAGGGCTCCTCTGGCTTGACAGCAGAGACTGTGACTTGAGGGATTAAGTAAGCCTTGCAGTTGGTGTTGGACTGTATGTCAGTAACATGGCAATGTAGCTGGTACCTGGCAGAGCTGAGAGCATCTCCCAGGCCCTTTTTCCCCTGGACCACATGAAATTCCACAGATGTGCGACTCAGAAGGTGGAAAGGGACGGCTGGTCCTGCTCCCAGCTTTGCTGCCCGCTGCGTGCCCCTGGCTTTCTGGCAGCCGTTCTGCTCCTCTTGCCCTAACGCTGTGGGGAGGGCTGTGGCTGAGCAGGGCATCCTCGGAGGGGTGCGGAGGGCAGGGCCCGAGAGGTACTCAGCAAGGTCAGAGCGTGGGGAGGACCAGGTGAGTCACGGGCCCTGCTCTGCTGATAGAGCAAAGACACCGAAGCCCCCGACTTTATTCCCAGAGCATCATCTGGGATTTGAAGCAGGTTTGTGGGCTGGGTGTGTGAAATGTCAGTACTGAAGCAAGCCTTCTCCCCCTTCCCAGGAGAGGAAAAGTTATTCATTTTAGAGATGACAAATACTCTCTAATGCTGCAGTAAAGAGAAGAGTCAATATTGCAGGCGCTGAATGAATGAGCCTGCTCAGGGCTCTTCCTAGCCAGGCTGAACAGCAAATTGCTTCAGAAATGGTCTTGGAGAACAGCATTTAAAATAAATTTCAGCAGAGAGCACAAACTGCAGCCGTTCTCAGGGTCAGATCTTGCTCCTGCCGAGTCCGTGGGAGTTTGAAGTGGGCTTGAGGCCATCGGCAGGGCCGGCCCCTCCCTGGCTAGTGGCGCGCCCCGCCGCCCTGCCTCTCCCAGGCGTCGCAGCAGTGACTGTAGCTCACCCGGCAGAGCTGAGAGGGGAGAGGATGTGTGGGAACCACCGGCTTCTTGCTCTTCTTCCCGTCCCTCACGCAGCCGTTCGCTCTGCTGGGGTCTTTGCTTTCCTGCCTTCGGTTGTCTTGGATGTGCTCCTGAAGCTGTTAGAGACTCCTCGCGGGCACGTGGTTCAGAGCCATCGGCACATCCTCGTGGCGGAAGGGACAAGCGGTTTGGTTTTGAAACAGAAAAGAAGGAAGGGGAAGCAGGAGGGGACGGTGGGGTGATTGGGGCTGTGACAGAGGATGCCTTGACTGAACCCTGATTGACTCCTGCTTGCAGCCTGTGTTACTCTCTCAGGCGAGCACAGGATGGAAGCTGTCAGATGTTAAATCAAGATAATCATCTGTCTACCCGAACCTCTGATCAGGCCTAGGCTGCCTGTGCACCAGCACAACTGGGTCCTCTGCACTTGCAAGAACACACTGGTAACTTCCCAAAGGTCTCGTGGTGCGTTTCAGGCACGACTCCCCTTTACACAAGAAACTCGCAGGGTATGGCTGCAAAAGGTCCCAGGCTTATCCTTGCTCAAAGACCTCAGATCAAACACGCTTAGTCCATAAGCACAAAGTCTTGTTTCCCCTGGTGCGGCACTGCCTCCTCCACACACCTGGAAATCAGGCTGCTCCCATGACCTGAGCCAGCTCTCTAGGCTGCAGGGCTGACGAACCCTAATTAGCCTGTCCCAGCCTGCTGTGACGCTGCCTTTGGAGGGGTGACTGCAGATGCTCCTGCGTCACAGCTCACCTCCCTTCCATGGGCACTGATGCCGTGCCTGGTGCTCTGGGCAGGCCTGGGTAAAGCCAGGACTTTGCAAGCCTTACCCGGCTGCCTCCTGCAGCCCAGGAGCAGCATCCTCGCTCCTGCAGCCAGGGTCTGCTCACACTGCAGGCGCATCACACCACCGAGCCTTGGTGTGTGACCAGGCTGCTGAGGTTAATACACTGAGCAAACTTATGAGGGGTTAACGAGCAATTGCAAAATGCATGGGTAGCATCGCAAGCATTTACAGACCATCAGGGCATGCCTAACAGTTGGCTGTAAATCAGCCCAATGTGCCCAGCTGATGAGCTCCTAAATGTCTAGCAGTGGCCCCTCCTCACTCCGTGAGCCAAAGCCTGGCTCCCTGATTTGCAATTCTCCCACCACCAAAGGAGCAGAAAAAAATGGGTGGTGAGGTTTTTGGAAGGATCCATCTGAGGATGCCACTTGGCCCATCGGCCAGGGTCCCTTGGCTGCCTGCTTTCCTGCTGCCTGCGTGCCTCTTCCAGGCAGGGGGAGGCAGCTCCGCAGGCTCTTTATGCACGGTGCCACTATTTCCTCGGCGAGGCAGCAGAGCCTGCCCACGGGCACGTTACGCACTCCCTGCCACGCAGCCGCCCCCTCCTTGCCGCTGTGGAGTGGGAACAGGCAGAGCTGCTTCCTCGCCGCTTGACAGCTGGATCCTGCCAGCAAAACCTCTCGCCACGGGGAGAGCTCCCGGCCGGCGTGCAGCGGCAGGGACGGAGCGAGACGGGGAGCAGGCACGGGTGCAACCTAGAGCACGCTGATATTTATAAACTCCTGCATGATACACCGCTCCGCTTTGGGGACAAGCTTCCCTCGGCAACCAGCAAGAGGATTTTATGCAAGAAAAACAAACCATCTTTCTTTTTAAAGCAGTGTCTGTTATTTTGGAGCCGCTGGCTCCTGGCTGGTTCTGACATGCCACGCTCTGCGTGCCAGTCGCTTGGAGAGAGCAGCGGGTGCACAGGGCTCACCTGCGGGGCCCCAGTACAAACCAGTAGTGTGGCCATCTGCATCTTGCTTAAAAACTCTGGTCGGGTGCATGAAACACTCTTAAAACCAGAATTAAGCCTTGAGGAGGCATGAACAGGATCCTACAGTTGTGTGCAGCCTCAGTTCTGTAGTCAGCTGAACATCAAGGGCTGTTTTCGAACCCCAAGTGGAGATATCATCTGTTCTGAAGTGCTACAGCTTATTTCAGTGCCAGCTGATGGCATCTGGATTGCAGGTGGAGTTTAAAGGAGCTCGCCTGCTCCATCCTCTGCTCCCTGTGTCCGAGTGTACGTGACCCTGGGGGGATGCGGATGGAGAGGAGCCGGGGCATGCTCGGGGAGCAGACCCACGCCTGGCTCTGGCTCCCGGGGTGCTGCAAGATGGAGCCTTGTTTTTCCTGGGGATGAGCCCTGCGCAGTCGCAGCTGTCAGGAGGGACACAATCTCTTCCTTATTAGTTGAACAAAACACAGAGACCTGGTGTGTTTGCTCGTGTGTGACCCTGCTCTCTGCTGGGACCAGGGCTGCTCAGCTCGCACCGCAGGGCTCGCCCAGGTCTGCGCTGCTGGGGGTTGTGCCTCTTGCTTATGTGGCAGGGCTGGGCGCTGGTGCAGCAGCTCTGGGCTCTGCCCCGTCCCTGCCAGCCCATCTCAAAACCCATAAAATTGAAGGCAGCTGCAAATTCACTGCAACGTGCCCCGGAAACTGTCCGGTGCTTCCATGCTGGCGCTCACCCGGACCTTTTCCAGGGGCACTGCCAACTGGTGCATGCGCTGAATGCAGCCCCGCTTCTCCAGGTGGTCTCAAAGCCTGGCACCCCCCGGTAAAGCTGACCTGTGACATAACCCTGCTGGAGGAATCCCCTGCGGGCAGGCAGGCAGGGGCTGCCCGTGCTTTCCAAGGCCAGGCAGTGTTTCGGCATGGGGCAGTAAAAACAGGAAGCAAAAGCTGAAGGGAGAGCAGCAAGAAAGCAGGATGGGAATGGGCTGGTCGGCTGCGCCCGGCCGACTGCCCGCCGCTTCTGTAAGGAATGAGGTCACCTTCTGAGCACATCGATGGGGTTGCTTAGGGTAACAGGAAGGGAGGCCAATTTTAATCAATTAGTTGGAAATCAAGTTTACATGCGGTAGCAAATGCTTCCCGTGTAAGAAGTGCAGGGCCGGGGCCCCTCGCCTCCCAGTACGTAGCTCTGTCTGCACAAGGCTTGGTGAAATTGTATTTTGCTCAGCAGAAGGGACACTGAGCAAGTTTCCTTTGCGAACTGGGACTCCTGCGCCTGCGAGCCGCTGCTCAGCCTCCCCCCAGGGGGAAGGGACCCGCAGCCACCCTCCGTGCTGCGGGGAGGGATGTTGACAGAGGGGAGAATTAAGGCTCATCAGTCCAGGTACCCCAACCCGCCCGGCTGTGGGGTGCAGGGCTGGAGTGAGCGCAGCGGCACCTGTTGAGCTTTCCTGCTGGGAAATTAAAACCTGCCTGTTTGGGGGTTTTTTGTTTGTTTGTTTTTTTAAAAGTGGGGGAGTACCTGTGTGAGACTAGCCCATGAGCTGTAGTGCTGGCACTAGGGAGTGCTCTGCAGGTACCACCGCTGGGGCAGCCACCCCCAGCCCTGCGGTGCCCACGGAAGGGTGGGCAGTGCATTTGCCTTCTAGTTTAAGGCTGTATTTCCAAGCAGCTGGGGCTGCTGTTCAGAGACTTCTCGGCTATTTCCAAATGCCAGAACCCTATCTGCTAGATGTTCACATTTCTGTTTGCACTATGGTTGCTTGGCGTGTCTTTTTTGAAGCGATAAATCAGCATGCGTGTGGTGAGGGTTGTGTACCTGGAAAGGAAAGGGCCTGGGAGAAGTTCCCGTGCCCGGTTCAAGGCATTACCCCCATCTTCTAGGGAAAACCACCCTGACAGGCAGCCCCTGGAAGGAAGGTCCTGCAGCAGTGGCAGGAAGCCTGGAAGGCTTCTCCGCTGCACTGAATGGCCTCCTGTAGACAGTCTTCTGTGACTGTCAGCGCATGGTGAGCAGGAGCAAAGCTGCTCCCGGTACCTGCTGCCTTGCCCGAATGCCTTTTCTCCTCTCCTCATTCCTGACTTCTGCCTGGACACCCAGATGTGCCACGTGGCTGGTTCCCTGGGACAAAGCTGGTGCCGACTCTCAAAACAGAGGTCTGTTTGAGACTTTCTTGTGTTAGCTTCTGCATTTCTTTCCTCCCTCCTGTAATGTCTGGCTTAGATTTTTTTCCCCCCACCCTGTATGTCTCTGAGCACTAGAGCAGTGTGAGCTCTCTGGCTTTCTGGCTCTGAGATTCCAGCTGGGATCAGATATTGAATTAAGCCATGCAAATTTCAATATTGCCCTTACCAACAAGGAAGCGGTACCAGAGGCCGGATCAGACCCTGCAGAGCAGCAAGGGCTTGTATGAAATCCCTGGGATTTCACCTTTGTTTCCAGAGGAGGGATGGGATGTGCATGCCCCTGTCCAGGACCCAGGCGAGCCCTCGGGGGCCGAGTGGCACGTTCACACCTTCTAAGCGTAAATCGATTAAAACCTGCAGCATTACTGCTCCCCTCCTGACGTTCACCAGGGTCGCGTTAGCCAAGTCATGGCAGCAGATCTCTGCCGGTGAGGAATGGCATGCGCTCTCCAAACTAGGGACTCCTGTTTTTCATTGCTTGGGAACGGGAGTGCTACAGAGCCTGTCCCAGCCACCGGGAACACGGCACACACCAAGGTGGATGGAGAGGCCCAGGGGGAGGAGGAATCCGCTCCCTGCCAGAGCAGGGACAGCTGATCCGGTGTATCATAAGGGAAAACAGTGTTTTGCAAATGCTAATCCCTCCACCTTTCCTGTGGCAGTGGCATTAGGGATAAACTGAACTTGCAACATGATATTAGGACATCTGTCAATACTCAGAGCTTCAGAATAAAAGACTCATTTGCTGCCCAGTCGAACAGGTTATAATCCTTCCCAATCTCCCTACAGCCAAATGCCACTCATTCATTACCGGTGTTGCTCAAAGCAGCTACT
>NW_009196744.1:105351-113850 GCF_000690835.1 Fulmarus glacialis | reverse complement strand
AAAATATAACTGTGTATGCTTGGTGGTGGAAAAAAAATCTCTGTACAAGGCAAAACTGACTATTTGCATACAAGCTTGAAGAGTTAAGCACTTTGCAACACTTAAGTAATATGTTACATGTATTTTGAGAAATGATTGGGGGAAACAGTTGTGTACTCCAAGCAAAATTTATTAGAAGTCTATTCAAGAAAAAAAACCACAGAGACCTTTTGCTTGTAGGAATTCAAGGTCAGTTACCCGAAAACCAGGTATGAAAAACCTGCATTTTTCTAAAATCAGATACAGAGTAGAAACAGTACTTTTTAAATATCACAGGCAACAGATATTTAAGTCTTCAGTCATAAATGGCATCAAAGATAGGTATTAACCTCACAGCAAAGCTGCATGCAGATCTAGTTTAAAATCGAAAGCCTTTGAATATAAAGCTTTTGCCATGAAATCTGCAATAATAAAGGTATGCTGCACAAAGATGTTTCTTTACCTTTGTCTTAATGACATTTTGGAGTAATAAAGACATATGTACATTTAGATTTGGCTGGTAAACCATATTTTAATTAATAAAATTTTGCATAAAATGCTATCTTACAGAATTGCACTATCCAGATGTGCTTATGGTAAATAGAGCAAGAAAAGAAAAATGCATTGAAATGTTCTGTATGTGAAGAGGGCAAAGATCAAATAAGGAACTTAATTTTTTTAAAATCAACAACCAAATGGCTCTGTACAAAAAAGCAAACATATGTACAAAATACTACAGAGACTACATATATTTTGATAATTTCAATCCTTTACCCATGAGAAATGCAGTAGAAGCTTTTGCCATCTATAAGGTGCTGAATAAACCAAATCTGAATTTTTATTTTCATAAAGCCACAGTCATTGTCATCCTGTGCCTTAATTTCATTTGCTATTTATGCTTACATTTGCTTATGGAAAATGTATGTTTTCAAATACTTGTTTAATTCAGGAAAAAAAAACAACACTTCTAAAATGTATCAGTTTTAATACTTGTGACTTTTTTTTTCTGTACTAAATTTCTAAAAAGAATGTGTAACTCAGGTTTTGTTAACATACATACATATATATATAGTGAAATAAATCAGCACATGATACTTGTGAATATTTTTCAGGTGGCTATGTTAGGAAAAAAACCACAACCCAACAGCCCTTTGCACTAACACTGTTTACTTCCTGCTTCTTAAAATTACTGCGATACGTAAAAACACTAACCTCTGAAATCTCACGTTGCTTACTGTTACAACATTTTGATTACAACCACTTAATGCCAGACATCAGTAGCCAGTTATTATTGTCTATGCTTATATCATTGTCTGTCTCTTCATTAAATCCTCTTTCCCGAGTTTTTATGCCTCTTGCACTTCTTACCTTTTAACAGAAAACACTATAGCTTTTTTAGGGGAAAAAAGAAAAAAAGGTTTAGCCAATACCATTGCACCCGTTCAGAACACTTGCAGTTCTTCCATTTTTCACTATGCTTGCTTGAGATTTTACAATCACTGTGCATATGTTACAACATACAAGTGCAGGCAAAAAACCTATATTATAATTTGTCATACATTGTAAACCAGTACAATAGGCAAACCTGTGATACAGCAAAGTGAAAGCAACAAATGCTGCCAAGCTAGTAAGAATGTGGAAACTCAAACAATTTTTTTTAAAAAATAGTAAACAGCAACTTCCCCCTGTATTACATGCATGCCGAAAAAATCCCATCGGGCCACCTGATAGTACCACAAATGTCCAAACCAAGAACAGTTTCTCCCCCTCCCTAGCCCCCATGGCAATTCATCTGTGTACCTGTCATCAGGCTTTTCCTACTATGTTGCAAATGAAAAGATTTAAAGCAGGGAGTATTTAAACGTTGAAACGATTCCTCTTGATTCAGAAAAACTTAGTTATTCACACCGTGGTCGTTGCTGTAATACTGCTGGAACATTTGGCGGATGGGGTGGGATGAGGATGAGCTAGATGGCCTCTACTTGAGACTGCAAGCAAGAAAACAGAAGACCAGCATAGCATGTTTTCTAGCAGCTTTATGCAGATGTGTTGCAGAGATGCAGCATAAATAAGTAGAAAAAAAAATTCACAGCCTCTTGACATAGTTTCCAGGGAAAGTACCAAAGAATTTGGTTCTTCTCGAGGTTCCTGAAATTAGAAGCAATAGATGAAAGATGGGATAACAACAGGAAATCACCATGTAAGCATGGACTTTAAATTTTTATGTTTAATATTGCACAAACAGATATATCTACAGTTCTTTATAATATAACTTCAAAAAGTTAGTTTGAATTTAATTTGTGAGTTCTGAGTTTTAACAAATTATAACTGCAGGAAGGAAAAAGCAAATAAAGAGGCATATTTGATTAAATTATTAGGCCTGATCAAAATCTGTGCTAAAATTTTGATTTGGCACACAGAAATAATTTAATTTCAACAACATCAGGTCTATTTAAATAATTTGAATTTTTGAAATGCTGAGGACTAGTTAGCCAGTGTGTGCATGAGGGTTTATGGAATGATTAAGCCACCTTATCTAGGCCTAGTTACGAAATTTCCGTTCAGTAATACTTGGTTCTCACAAGCAGTCAGTGCTGTGGATGTATTCATGTGAGTAAGTTCTACATTACCTGGTCTTTATGAAAAGAACAGTAATACATAGTCCATTTTGTGTCCCATGAGAATGACAACAGTGCTGTACAACAAGCATGTCAATTTCTGTCCATCAATTCCAAAAGACAAAAGTGAAAAATTGCCCCTAATTTCAGTGGATTTTGTTTGGTATTTCTCCTGATAAAGCCAGGTTCAGGTTTATTACACTGAATACCAAAAATTAATTCGTTTAAAAGCCACCAAGCAGAGAGGGCAGCAAAGGTCAGGGAAAAAAAAAGAAAGAAAAAGCAACCGAATTAAAACATACCCACAAACCATCCATCATCACATTTTTCCATCACATCAATGACATCTCCCTCTCTGAGCTCCAATTCATCTTCGTTCCTAGGAGTATAGTTATATAGAGCCTGAAACCTTAAATAGGACAAATGATGCATTTTAAAAAGAAGTAAGAGTTCTTTGCACCTTTGCTGAAGTAAAGGACCTGGTTTAAACATTAACTAGGAAATAATACTTCTTGTAAATATAGAGGAAAATGGTGGACTTCAGGGCTAGGTATGTGTTGTAGCAAATAAATAAAACTTTATCAGAAAGGTCACTCATCAGACACTAAAGACTGGGGACTCAAGGCAAGCCTGATAGCTCCTCAACCAATTTATTTAATCAGTTGCTCTGAACACAGAATTCTAGTGTTTTGGGTTTTTTTGTTTTTTTTTTTTTTTTTTAAGCATTATTCTATAGTTGATTCACCTAAACAGAGGACTTCTAGAAGGGACTCTGTAGACGCGCTAGCCCCTTAACCCGCCATGGTCGGCACCTAAAACTGGCTCTGCCTTTATGCTCCATAAGCTGAACCTAGCGTACGCGTTCTCTGCCCCAGCAGAGCAAAGAGCCGCACCGCATAAGCAAGTGCCTGGCGTCCTTCCGCAGTCGGTGGAGGAGGGTGCCCAGGAGAGTGGCTGGCACTCACTACGGATGTGTGGGGGGGACGGGGGGACCTCCCTGGGCTCCTCCGTAGCAACTGCTGAGGTGCGATTTGGCACTAGAGGAGCCCTGCATGTAAAAGAGGTGCCTACCTCTGGGGGGAAGGTGGACAGTAATTGCTATTCGGAAACATACAGCAGTAACCCTTTCCCTGGTTAAAACTGCCCCCGCCGTGTATATATATAAAAAAAAAATCTCTGAGAGTGAGGGAGAGGCTTGAATCAAATCAGGGGACATGACTGACTTGTTCCTCCACCCCAGCCAGGGGCTGCAGATTGAAGGATCTGAGGTGGATAAACGGAAAAGAGGTATGAGATCACTAAATTTATTATCTTTCATCCCTTGTCAGCTTCTAGTTGAGTTTCCTGGAATTGAAAGAATGGCAATAAACTCTTAATAGGGGGAACTGAAGGTTCTTCGGCTGACAGCCCACGGGAAAATTGCTGCAAAAGCCCATGAGTCCGCAGAGTCAGAATCTGCCTTTTTTTCTAACCATCTGTGGCCCAGCTATGACTGACTGCGTGTAAAGGAGCAGGGTGCAACTGCAGAAATTGTACAAAGGAAATAGTTTTAATTTCAAAATATTAAACCAAAACATAATCATGTCCATTTTTCCCCCTTAACAACAGTTCACTGACTTCAAAATCTTAATGCCATTACACTTCCCCCAATAAGAACAAAAAACTCCCCCTTTGGTGTGTTGGTACTGAGTATTTCCATTAGCTCTGTATCATTCAGGCAAAGTCTCCATTGCTTAAATGAGATGTTTATTTCAGTAAAAAATTCCTGCTCCTGAAAGTCCCATTTGAAAATCCTATACACAGACTGGTGCTAGGCTTAGTATAATGATGGTCTTTTTGAATAAACCACATTTATTTTTCACATTGCTGGTTTGGAGAAAAAAAAGACACTGTTCCAAGAAAAAAAAGATTTTAGCTTAATTTCTCCTGACTCGCAGTTATCTCCCCAAACCTGAAAAGTTTAACTTTATATTTTAAATCATACTAACAAAACGGAACGGGACTGGTTATTTAAGCAATTACCTCTGGTAATTTCTGTAGCAGGAGTAAGAACAATCTGTGCAAAAAATTAAATGGCAATAACATCTTCTGTCATGCTTATCGTTACTGCAGGAAAACAGAGCTATGATGATATTCCAAAACTGATTAAATGCAGCTTCCAAAGATACAGGAGTTGCAGATGTAATGTGTCATGAATAGGATTCAAGCCAATTACTTACTCAAATACACTAACAAGAACTTCCCAATTAGCCCTCTTTGTACTTTAGAAATCTAATCTTAGTAATTTCCAAATAATCCATTTTAATAACTCCTTTGTAGTCATTTAATTCTCTCTTTGCTAATCTAGGAATTTCTTAAATATGAAAACTCTACTACCGTTTACAACACTAAGAGAATACATGTTCAAGACAAAGACTGGTTGGTTGGCAATTTAAATATATTTCTATTTTTAATTTTAGGAATAAGTAACTTTAGTCATGAACTACTTCTACTATATTGAACAAAATTAATTAGATAATTATTGCTTACAAAACAGAGTTAGGTGCTTCAGTATGCTCAACAAAACCAACAGGAGCTTGAGAAAAATGGTTTTAGTAAGATTGAAACCAAAATGTCCAATTTTCATTATATGTTATTTACCGTATAGTTATTTGGTAACTTTTTGCCCCTCTCTTCTGTCTTGCCACTTCTTCAAGTGACTAACAGGTAAACTTTTAAATATTATTAGATGCTAAGCCTTAGTTACATTTAGGAGAATTAATCTAATAGGGCATACTCCAAAGTGCCTTGATGCTAGGGGAAGAATGGCTACTGGTTTCAATGATCACTGAAGCAAGACCCAAGTGCAAGACTTAAAAAAAAACAAACCAACAAAAAAACCCCCAAACAAATCGAAACAATCCTGCACTGAACTTGCGTTTTCATAGTCAGCACTGAAATAACCTTACATGCCTTACATGTTTTATCCCAAGTCCTTACATTGTTTGTGAAAATAAGACTTGAGATCTAGGTGGTTCTTCAGTTTTCCTAAAGGCTTTCTTCTATCTAAGTTTTAAATTGCACATGTAAATTACACCAAAAAGTGTGAGCCTGTGTTCCTGCGGTCAACATTATCAAGTTATTTTTTTTTCCCTATTCACATCCAGAACTGTTTTGGAATAATTTGTGTCAAGTCAGTAAAGCAGATGAGTTGAATCAATGTTAAATCTTTAACTGGCATTCTGCTGAGATGTAAAAATGGAGAGAATAAAAAAAGTCAAACTTAATTTTTACATAATTATTATCCCTTTCAAGTATAAACGATGGGAAACTGTAAGTTGGCATGTCTGTCTGAGTTTGATGTAAATTCAATAACTAAGGCTTTGCCCTCTGGGACCTTCTTGGATATCTTCCTATATCATGCGGTTATCTGTAAATTTCTGAAATCTCTTCATAATTGTACTTGGCAGGTTAACAAATTATTTGACGATGTGCTGGCTATTGCTTAAATCTTAGGTTTTGGTTTAATAGACAAGAAGTATACTTACGGTTCCCCCCCACTGTGTATGTTTTCATGAGCAAGC
Organism: Fulmarus glacialis; assembly: GCF_000690835.1. Classification (NCBI taxonomy): domain Eukaryota; kingdom Metazoa; phylum Chordata; class Aves; order Procellariiformes; family Procellariidae; genus Fulmarus; species Fulmarus glacialis. The sequence goes on along the minus strand of NW_009196744.1, from coordinate 107,651 downwards.
ACAGGGCGCTGTGGCTGAAATGAAATGGTTTGAAATGTAATAAAGATTTATAGTCTAAGGTCCAAGTAGTTGGATAGGGGCACGATACATGGTTGCTTGAGACTTCATAGTCTACCTTGTGTAAAACAACACCCTCCTGCCCCTCCCCCCCCAACTCAAAATAAATTCTTAAGAGACATGGCAAGCAACAGAATCTTGGCAGGTTTAAAGATCTGATTTTTGGAGGACATAATGAAAAGTAGAACAAAACTGTGAACTTTTATCAACAGTCCATTCTATTTATAGTAGAGTAGAAAGTTGGAATAGAACACTGCTGCCTCTTCACTGTGAAACAGAAATAGCATTAGAAAAATCAGATGCAACTGATGAACATTATACATTCCTTGGGTGAAGTATATTTTTAGATAAGCAGAAATAAAATCTCCTATACATAATGGCAGAATTTAGAATATTCATAGACAAACAACATACCAATTTACATTACACACATAGAGTACTAACTTGGCAGGCATAACATGCTATGCTTTAATTAATTCCGTTTCATCTCAAGGGGGAGCACAAAGCCATGCAGGCTGCTGGGAAGCAAAGAGCAGAAAGAATTTTTGAAAGAGTGCACGTAATTGTGTGAAAATAACAACTAACACTTTCACTTCAGAGGAAAAAGTAGTTTGTATTTCCAGTGCAAAGCTTTATGAAAGGAACTACTTTCCTTCTTAATGGAGCATTACCCACCACTAATATCCAATAAATCTGGACATAATGGGAACGAAAACTATTAACTTCCTACAGAAACAATATCCTGCTTAGAAAGACGTTGACTTATACTGATTAGAATCTGGCTGGGGCCAGAAACAGTGCAGGAGCAGCTGCTTGGGAGAGCTCTTGACGTGAGCAGTGATCATGTTCTCTGTTGACTGAGGATGCCCTATGGTCATGCCGTAGAGACTGACAGTCTGATACCAGTCTGGGAACAGCATCTGTTTTGGGAGTGTGGATATCAAACACATCTCATAGCACTTTCTTTCATGAATTGAGTAAACTGCAACCTGATCTTGAAGCCATGGGATTTATCTTATTGCTCCATGGTTCCCTCTCTCCAGGTTTGACTATTTCAGTTCATCTTGCTTCAGTCTACTCTTGAAGATGACACAGTCTTCCATGACAGAAGGTTGTGGTAAACAACCCACAGCCTGATGATATCAATTGAATGTTAAAATGCACTATGGGGTTTTTTCTTTTTTTTTTCTTTTTTCTCCCTCCCAAAATCTCCAGATGAAATTGAAGTAGTTAAATTTCTTTTCATCATGTTTGTATGTGTACATGCAGAAAGTATTGTGAACATTCTTCACTTCATCTTTACAGTCTGTAAAGTATAATTTTAAAAAGGTGCCTAAAGATGCAAGCAGGTAGATTACAGAACTTTTATTTATATTAATGACAGCTAGCTGGGAAAAAGGTTTTCAAAGTCCAAAAAAACCTGTTTATACTCTTTGACTCTCCTCTGCCAGTGTACAAGAAAAATGGATAATTTTTACTGAAGAATCCAACAATAAAGATTGCAAATCAGACATTTCAGTTCTCAGTAAACCCTCTTGAACAGTTGGCTTGTCAAGCAAGAAGAGAATATTCCACTGGGCAGATTGCTTGGTATTTGGATTGGAATCTGACCTTATTCTCTGCTAATCTTTCATCAAGTCTGTAACTGAGCTGAATGCCGAAGATAGTCAGAGATGCAAGAGAACTCAACTGAGGTTAAGAATTTTTCTTGCAAACAATAAAAGTCAATGTCCTAAACAATACGACAAATCATTTAATGCTTTGAACATATACCAAGCCAGGAAGAAATTAGGTAAGTCAGTATTATCTTTCTGCATATGCTTCAATGCTTTAAAACATTTTATTGCTAGTTAACTACTGTAGAAACAGACGATAGAAAATCAAGGTGAGTGAAGATTTTCAACTCTGTGTTATTGCTACAGAGAAAACTTTGATGGAATCAGAATCTGGGAAAACTAGGGTGAAATAATCTGTGCTATGTCTGAACAGGGGGACCTTGGAGCTCTCTCTCTATCTGAATGCATTCCTCAATAGTACCTTTTATTGCTAGTTAACTACTGTAGAAACAGACGATAGAAAATCAAGGTGAGTGAAGATTTTCAACTCTGTGTTATTGCTACAGAGAAAACTTTGATGGAATCAGAATCTGGGAAAACTAGGGTGAAATAATCTGTGCTATGTCTGAACAGGGGGACCTTGGAGCTCTCTCTCTATCTGAATGCATTCCTCAATAGTACCCCAGC
>NW_009196744.1:87060-105336 GCF_000690835.1 Fulmarus glacialis | reverse complement strand
CCCTAAACTCTCATTCCCACATACAGTAGCATTGGCTAGAATGGGGACTGTTGCAAGGTCTGGCTAATTGTGCTCAAGAGGTGTCATGAAATGCATCACCCTATGGGTAGCTCTTGGTGCTCAGGATTTCTAGTTTCCAACTACAACTCAGTTCACTACACTACCCTGTTTCCTGGGAAAAATTGTAGGACCTAATCCCAAAAACATTAAAAAGTGTGCAGTCAAGTCAACAGCCCCAGCTGTACACCTGATTTGATATGCGTGATTGATATGCGCTTGCATAGTTCATCCTGGCCTGTATCAGAAATACTGTGGCCAGCAGGAGTAAGGAGGTGATCGTGCCCCTGTACTCGGCCCTGGTGAGGCCGCACCTCGAACACTGTGTTCAGTTTTGGGCCCCTCACTACAAGAAGGACACTGAGGTGCTGGAGCGTGTCCAGAGAAGGGCAACGAAGCTGGTGAAGGGTCTGGAGCACAAGTCTTACGAGGAGCGGCTGAGGGAACTAGGGTTGTTTAGCCTGGAGAAGAGGAGGCTGAGGGGGGACCTCATCGCGCTCTACAACTACCTGAAAGGAGGTTGTAGCGAGGTGGGGGTTGGTCTCTTCTCCCAAGTAACCAGCGATAAGACGAGAGGAAATGGCCTCAAGTTGCATCAGGGGAGGTTTAGACTGGACATTAGGAAAAATTTCTTTATTGAAAGAGTGGTCAAGCATTCAAACAGGGAAGTGGTTGAGTCAGCATCCCTGGAAGTATTTAAAAGATGTGTAGTTGTGGTGCTTAGGGACATGGCTTAGTGGGCATGGTGGTGTTGGGTTGATGGTTGGACTTGATGATCTTTAGAGGTCTTTTCCAACCTTAATGATTCTATGATTCTATGTATAGTTCTGAACATGCAAATTAAGTGTACAATTTGTGCTCTTGTAGTTTGGAATTAAAGTCATAAATGCACTAAACATTGACCAATACAGTCCTCTTAATATATTGATTACATGCCATCCATTTGGAGTAACACGCAAAACTAAAATAGGGCTTAATTCCTTTTTTATGGATCTTATTCCCAGTTGGACTTTCTTTGGGATGGTGTTGGTCCACTACTACAAGAATCCTGGCCTTCCTATGATTGAACTGTCTCTCTTCAGTGATGAAGAAAGCACTGTCCCCTCATACCTGGTAGTAAAGAGAGGCCTGCCAAAAAGCCAAGACTTTGGAAGTTACACAAACCTGCATATCTTAAATTAAAATTAAAATTTTAAAAAGGGAACCACCAGAAAGACGATAACCTAAAATCAGCAGCAACAGCATGCAAAACAGTTTATCTTGTTATCAGTTTTAAGAGCCAAATGTTAAGAAACCAATGCAGAGAATAATTTAGACCTAAACTGAAAGTAAAACATAACCCATAAATTCTTACTCTCATGTAGTTTAGGCTGGGGGTTTTTTTCATAGTTTAGATCACCTTTCTGAGCCAAACACATAGGAACTCTAAACAATCTGACTTTCTGGCTAGGTAAAATTGTTACAATTATGTTACTGTTATATTACAGATATGAAGGGAAAGGCTAAAGAATATGACAATTTGGAATAACAGTGCTTTGATAAAGAGCACAGTGTTGCGTGAACATAACATAGCAGCAACAAAATGTTTTGAAAAGGAGATGGATTCAAAACCAAGAATTCAGCCTGTATACATGCAATGAAGTATAAATTTTTGACTCTTAGAAGCTGTAGTTTCAATAGACTAGAAATGCTTTGAAACAAGAGGAGTAATTTAGAAAAAAACCAGGCTAAATCTAAAGAACTTTGACCTCTTACATCTTGTAGCACTGGAAATACTATGCAGTACTGCAGAGATACAATATACTAATGGATTTATAAAATAAGTTTTGGCACACGCAGACCTGTTGGCTTTACTCAGACATAGCACAGAAGCACAACAGGAAGAAAACACGTCATACTGATAGTGTTGAGACACTTGGGCAAAAGCACAATACTGAAAGACTAGACACTGAGCTGCTTTTCTAAGGAAACGCTGTTATTGCACACTGGGCATCCAGTACCATACCCTGTGTGAATAGCTGTGACCTCTGACAGGCGAGCTGCAGGATCTCTTAGTCATCAGTGGGCTACGAGGAGGTTTACCCATAACAAATATCTCTCTCTTTAAATTAGCCTAGAAAAACCACAAAAACTGTGTCAAGTGAGAGTTTAAGAATGAAGCACCATAGGTTTTTTGTTGCTTCATTCATACATGCAAACTGGACATGCTTTTCTTCATAACAAAAAGCAAGTGTGATACAGGTGCAAATAATGGTACTATTAGTATATGGTATTTTCACTGTTGCCACTGTATCTTTTTTCCAAGGGTTTGCTGCTCTGGTACATGCCCTTACACATTAGAGTTAAAAGATTAATCACGCACAGTGTATGCAGTTGCAGTAAGAACAGTTATTGCAAGTGTACGCACTGAAGTAGCTCAGTCAATAATACAGAAAAGCTCAACAGCACAGAGCATAAATACTATCTTAGAAATACCACTGACAAATGTTGTAATTCCTTGCTGTTAAATAGAAAACGCACCTTAAATTTGCATTTAGAAAGCAAGTAAATATTTGATGGAAAGCACTTCAAAGAAAAATCCTCGTTTTGTTAACATCACTATAAATCAGCTAAATATTTGTCAGAATGCAGCTCCTAAGGATGTGTGTGCAGCAAATGTGAATTCTCAGGGGCAGGGGTGAGTCGGGGGGAACGTGAGAGGAGTGGAGTGCTGACATTGGAAACCTTTTCATCAGTATTTGTGACTGTTTGCTAGTAGAATGTGGCAAGACAGAACAGCCCCCTCTTAGGATCTGAGAGGGAGAGTAACAAAAAAAAAGGATACCAAGGGAGGCCAAGGTGGCAAGAAAACATCAGCATTTCTCCTTGGGAAGTGTCTTCAGAGTTCTTCCTTTGGAGGACACATCCCGCCCACCAACACGGACTGAAGTGACACTTCCCACCTGTAGCTCCTTGTATTCTACTGCCCAAATCCCGGGTCATGCTTTAGATTTGAGCCACTTTCCAAATATACATATACACGTATGTATGTATGTATTTTTACATTAACAAAAATTACCAAGGTATCGGGATACAGTTTCAAGAACTCTCTGAAGAACCTCCCTTCACTTCTGATATTTGAGTCCTAGAAATGTCTCATGTTCTTTCTGCTGTAGCAGTTGAGAAGAGCCTTTAATCATGGACAACGTGCATAAACAGAAGAGGACAGGAACTGTCCTTCCTTCTCAAGTCCAGCCTGTAGACTAAGTAGCAAGAAATGATGACAGCCAAAACCTGGCTATACTTATTTTAATGCAACTCTCTCTAGCCTGACAATGTAGTCAGTGTTGACTGCTGAAAAAAGTTTGCTTACCCTTGGGAGGAAATAAATTTTTAAGTCATTTTGGAAATGTGCAAAAAATCTGTCGTCAGTAGGAGTGTATCTAATAATTTCAACAATTTTCAAATAAATACATCTACACTGATTAAGTTTATAAAGGAATTTGTTCCCTAGACTTAAAAAATAATCCAGATTTGAAATGGTTTGAAAACAACGATTAAGAGCTAGAACTCCGTAACAACCCCCCAGACCTCTAGTTCTTCTCAGTACTCAGGCTCTTGTGTCTGCAAGATGGAGTCACCTGCCTTGGTTACTTAGTGTCTTGCTTCCTGCCATGCCCAATGAAGAGCACTACATTGTCCGAGAGGTTCCCAGGAGCAGATCTTTTAACGCTCAAAACATATATTTCCTCTATTTATTTTCAGCTGAGATTAACATGCCTTGCTCAAACAAAAGCAAGGAATATCAGGGTCACCTAGAAAGAATTTCAGTGTACATGAGGAATTTTCTGAATTTTATTGGTTAGGCTAAGCAAAAAAGTACCCATCAAAAGCACTGCACAACAGATAAATTATTCAAAGTTGCAGAAACAAATGCAATACTATGTTTTACCCCTTCTTTGAGGTGAAACATACCTAACATGACAGATTCATGCCCTGGAAAAAACCCTTATGTCTCTTCCCTACTTCAGAAAAAAACCCAACTGATCTGGTGGACCTTAAGACTTCTTGAAGTCCATTATGTCTGGGTTTTCCATGAACACACACTGTAAGACATGGTAGATTTTTTAAAAAATATGGGATTTTTTTTTGCCATAGACGTAATGACCACTTTTTCTAGGATAGTTTCTCAAACTTTTTACATGACTTTTTCTCCTTTTCATAAACAAATGGACTCTCTGGAAGTCAGCACTGGAAATGGACTTTGGGTCCAAAGTGCACCGGGAATTGACTTTGTCTATCTAGAGCAGTAGGCTCTCCAAATTTCATTTTTCTGCCACAGAGCTGCAGTGCTGACACAAAGTGTAGTCTTGAAGAGGGAATAATCTTTGCCCAGTCCTTGGCTAACAGAACTGGTATTTAGAACGCGACCCTCTGCAGTGGTGCTTTATTGTGACATTTATGACTGTTCTCCCAGGCTTTGGATTGAAATTGAAAACACTTTTAAACTACAAATGTTACTTTGTTTCTGTGTACTTGAATATGAGTTTGTTTCTTTCAATTAAATAAGGGTTACTGATGTCCTGGTGTAGACTGGAAGGCTTTCTGGGTTCCTATCACTGGTATCACTATTTCATTGTATCGTAATGGTTATAGTTTTACCTTGTGTTTCATTTGAAGAAGGCCTATCTTAATACTCCATGTGCTATGTTATTTAATATTAGTAAAGGAAACAGTACATCGGAAAAGATCAAAGTGTTAGCCTTGCAGTTATTTAATATACATGAAGATTTGCAACAATCCATACTCAAGAGGTGCAGTTACCTTTAACTTTGGTGAGTCTCTCTCCTGCTGATGTAACGGTTTAGAAAGGAGAGGAGGTGAGAGGGAAGCAGTAGACGGGGATGTTGTAGGAACAGAGTGAGAAGTTGGTGCCTTGGCAGAGTGAAATGGAAGATTAGAAGAAAGGTGGAAAGGAAGATCAGAGTTTCCTGGTGTTCCCGTAGAAAGTAGAGCTGGCTTAAGTGTTTAAGAAAAATGAGAAGTAATTGTGCTGTAAAACCAGCTGTGAAGGACATAAAATGCTCAATAAGGAGTCATGTAACTAACCTGAACAGTCAGAAATGTGATGCTAATTTTATTATTAATCAGTCTACTATTCGGGAAGAAAATTCTTCCCTCAGAAATCAAAACAAGTTGCTATTTGTGGCAGTGGATTTCACCTCTATTCTTACGGTTTTCTCCTCCGTTTTTCAGGTCAAGTAAGGGCAGAGGCAGCCCGCAAAATCTTTCTAATTAACTAGTTTTACATTTGGCCTAAAACATATTGTCCTGAGTATCTGATTTACATGTTTGCATGTGCTAGCCAAAGCAACTGCCTGAACAGTCTGTTGAAGTAAGTGCTGGCCAGAAAAGACCTGTTCTAAAACTTTGCCTAGAAACCACCCAAACTGTGTAGCAACATTGTGGCATTTAATGGCTAGCAGACATTTGGGATAGCTCAGTGTTGTACTGTCCCAAAGAGGAACTGGGGAGGGCTTTAGGGGAAGCATTTGTTTAACTGCCAAACATAATCTGATCTGTTACTATTAGTCACATTCTCGTAACAGAGTGTACTATAAATATATCAGCTGGTGAAGTGACACGTGTGAAGTACAAACCGCTGAGTCTCCGCAGGAGGCATGTCCCTCCCTCTGAAGGCTGCTGATAGCATTTGCTTGCTGGGGCCTCTGGCTCAAGAGGGGTGGCATGTAATGGGCCAGTGAGGAAAATGGTTCACTGGCTTTTTGCATCGGAAGCTCAATGGCAGCTAGCGAGGACAGAAGGGAAAGGACCAGCAGAACTGGTACACCATAGAACTTAGAATGGTGTACACGCCTGCTTCTGAGAAGGGACCATCCCCTAACGCTGACAATTTTTATCCAATGCAATAGTATAAAACTGTGCCTGTGCACAATACAAACATGTAAAATACAAGAAAAGGCAGAGAATAATTATACTGAGTAAGCTATCTGAACACAGAAGCTGGGTTTTTCAGAAATTAAAATACCTTGCCAGTATTTGGTGAAGTGTATCCTTCATAACATACCATGGAGTCTCCTCCACTTGCTATTGGGAATTCTAAATTGTCATGTCCCAGATCCTCCTCTATATAGAGTCTTGTCCGTTCTTCTGTTGTGTCTTGTGCTCCTCTGTCGAAATCTGATTCTTGAGGCTTTGACTGATCCCCTATATTAACTGACAGATCTGCCGTACAAATTTCCTCTTCATTTTCAGCAGTTGCAGCTAACACTCTGGAGACGGAGCCACCTTCATGTGGCGAAGGGGGGTTACAGATAGCGCCAACGTGTTCACCTTCTCTTGTAGTATCTGACAAGTCTCTAGATACTTCGGTAACTGAAGAGTCAAGTATACCTCTCAAGTCTTTATCTTTTCCTGGTTTGGTATTGTTGCTGGTATGTTTATATGCTATGTCATGAGATGAGCTGGCTGAAGATGAGACAGAGGCAGGTACAAGAAAGGGCAGAGGAAGAGCTGTAGGAGAGCTGAGAGAGACCTCTGTATTTGGAATGAAGTGATCATCCTTAACTTGGTGACTGCTATTACCTGGGGAGATTGCTACAGATTGGGATGTTGTTAATGCCAAAGTATTGAGTTCTTCTAAGCCACAAAGAAAACTGTCTGGAAATGGTGGAGGAGGTAAGATGTACACGCTTGAAGGTGAAAAACCAACAGTCCTTGAAAACCAGTCGCTAGTGGCAGCCTGGAGAATCTTTTGATCAATGTGTGACCAAGAGGAGGAAAGGTGTCTGCAAAGTGGGGACTGTGCTTGGGAAGGCAACTTCAAAAATAAGAAAAACATAGGAATTTAAGTAAATAAATAACCATGATAGAGAACTAGGATATGAGTAGACTGGAAAAGAAAAATGTCTGTGCCATCATCTGGATTATAGGGTATCATTTCAGTGAGCACGGGTGTCTGAAATCGTTACTACATGAATCAGAACAGCAGGAAAGACATTTGAAAAATGAAACAGTATCAGGTTCTGGCTTGGGGCTTAAATGTCAAACATTAAGACAGATCTGAATCATTACACTCATGAAGGCGACCTGCATTTGGTCTGCTAAAGTTATGTTACTTATGGCGCTCTGTTAGTGAGCATGTCACAGGTTATTAAATCATACAATTAATATTAACATAATTTTCCCCGAACCATTACTGTTATTTTGACAATAGTATTTTCAGAAGTACACTTCAGGTGTCATTAAGTATTTCTTTTAAACTATAACACCCGAGATGATTTCTAATTATCCTAATGTTAATACTTCTACTTTTTCTTAGTGCTTCTGAGTAAATGCTTAAGAAACATCTTTAATACATTGCATACTTTTATTAAGGCATGAACAGCTACAGAATGCATTTTTCTTCAAAAGTAACCCTATTAGTTCAAAACGACATCAACATTTGTGAAAGGTACATTCAATTCTATTGAATGTAGGCAGTCAACAATACTTTTAAAATAGTGACAGCACAGTACACAGCAGTATACTTTGAGTACCATTACATAATATTGATTGAAGTATCCTTCTGGTAAAAGAAACGTCCTTTTGTAAGAATGAGAGACTGGTGAGTCATACGTACACAGCATCAGTAGATATCCATTGCTTCAGTAAATACTGAAAATGCATTTTTGTTACTATTAATCCTCAAAATTAAAACTGAATGAAAAATATTTTGATCTCATTGTTAGAATTATCCAGATTAACCTTCCTATTCTGCGACATTAATTTACTTACCTTCTGCTTGAATTTTCTTGAGGCAAAAGGCTTTATTTTCTAGTTAGACAAACCTTTGTTATAGTCTTCTGTACCAAAGTAAACAGTCTATAGACTGATACAGTGTAGTCTGCTAAAACAGAGCTAGGCTGTTACAAACAATGCTCAGTCTCTCTCCCTCATCTTTCCTCTTGAACAAGGGCCTCTAACCTGTGGTTTTAAGGTCAATAATACTGCTGAGGAGACATTGCCATTTTTAGTTTCCCATGGCTACAGGCTGCACTAGAACTAAAGATATAGATGGTCTAGGACAAGTTAAGGAGAGCAAAGCTTGCTCCTAACTTGTATTGCTTATTTATTTTTACTGCCATTAGGCCAGAGAAGTTTAGCGCAATTGCTCTAGCAACAGGGAGTGATATGTGCTAAAAAACCCCAAAGGAATAGGAAAAGTGGTATCAGCAATTGTGGTAAACTCCAGAACACTCTCAGGACTGCTAAAGTCCTTCTAGGTAGTCAGGAACATGATGTCTTCTTACATGGTATTGCCATTTCTGAATGCAGTTGAATTAAGAAACAAGATGTCTGTCTAAGAGCATCAGTAGAGGCTTTTTTTTTTTTTTTTTGACTTTTGCAATCATCTGGTTCTAGTATAAGTTTCCTATGTTACAAAGAAGGCTGCTTCCCCTTTCCTCCCCTACAGAACTAATTTAATAATAAATAACTTAATAATAGTGCCAGGACAATTTTGTAATCTGAATGTAAATGCTCTGAAGCATCACCTATGCTCAACAAGGCTTACAGGGGTTACACAAACACCAGCTTTAGCTGCAGGATGCCTTAGAGACAAGCCTGCTCCGTAGCAAATGGGGAGAGAGGCATCTCCAAATACAGAGAGACAACTCCATAATACGGAGGACCTAAGTTGCCTCATATCTTGACTTGCCTTCAGGAACCTCTGGATTCCTTTAATAATAAGGGGCCCTAGCTTATGAATACCTCAGTCTGCAGCTACAGAATTTGATGCTACTTCAATTCAACAGTTTTGTTGGAACGGAAGAGAGAGGAGCCAGTTCTCTGTTGTGACACGTTCTGGAAAACCAGACAAGACCTGTTCTAGCAACTATCCAAAACCAGCTAATATTGTTTAGTCGTAAGCAGCATTTTCAGAGGCCACTGTTGTCAATAAATGACATCTTTTGGTAGCTGTCCCCAAAGCTGCAAATAAATTTGGAACTTATCTCAAAGTTGAAGCATTTAAATGAGCATGAGTATGCAAGTATATGAAAGCAGAAAAGGGGGCAAAACCAACTGAAACAAATAGAGATTAATAGCAAGATAAGTTTATAATTACACACAAAACCCAGCGCCCATGCTGAAGAGATAAACAACAAAGGAAAAGAGGAAGATTTAGAAAAGTTTCCATCTTGAGCGTTCAAAATCATCGATAATACATTAATGCTAATCACAGTTTGCATGCAGAAACTTTCTTAGTTTCTATCACTGCCAAAGAGTTATGTTCCCCACACAGATGACTGTGAAATCTCACAAGTGAATGATAAATTGGAATACAGGAATCTTTTTGCAACATCATGTAGTATGATTTGTGGTGGTTATATAGACTAGGAAGGAAAAGAATTCAGAACCTACGACAGACACTTGGTGTGAAAAACTACAACTATAAAGGTCTGAATCCAAGCTCATTGACAATGCGATGACATTTGCCTCACTACTAAATGAAACAATACTGTCACTGTTGTCACACCACTCCAAAGAACCTCCGTCGTACCAACAGCCTCCTTCTAGAGTGTGAACGGCAAAAGGAGGAAGGTTATAGTACAGAATCATTAGCTGTTCTCCTTTACTTTGAAAGGCACAGAACTGGTCTTGGCAAGCTGTGTCCCCACACAAACTGCCCTCTCTTGCCCTTTGCATGCTTATGGGACTGCAGGCTTTTAGGACAGCTGTGTTATGGGAATGTCTTCACGTTGCGCTATGAAAAGTCTGCTAGACTTATCCTTAATGCTCAAATTCTGTCTAAGATTCCCAAATAAATTTTGTTCTGTTGGCTTGATTCTTCTGCCCAAATTGTGCCTGGCCCTACTCTCAATATTGTAATAGCTAATGAAGAAAAGAGCAAAAATCCTGGCAGAATGCAAAAGACACACTTGGCTATTAAAATGCTTTAATAACAAGTTAGTAATGCAATTCTACCAATGCAGGAAAGAAAATGTAGTGTACTTAATGCATGGATTATGCATTATCTTATGTTAACAAAAAAATTACGAGTCCTTCTAAACCCACTCTAGGGGTGATAGCAAAGAAAAAAAAATCCTTACCTTAGTTGAACTTAAATGGTGTATTCTGTCACTAGAATAGCTTTGGGGTATTGGAGGATCAGGGTAGTCATCAACACTTTTTGATGCATTCTTTTTGATGACTTCTACATAGGAAACAGGGAAGATGCCTTGTCTGTTGGTTCCTGGTATTTTACCTTCATACCAGTTTTGATCAACTCGCTTAAGAAGAATTACTCTGTCTCCCTGAAAGGCATTATGAAAATGAGTTATCAGCAGATACATTGTAAGTTTATTTTTTGAATAGCAGATATAATTTTAACACGTAGTATTATTTTCCCTGCAGTGCTGTTTCCCATCAGTCTTGAGAATCGTCTCCATTTTCACATTTCTCTTCCCATTTATAACAACCACGTATACAACTACCATTCCAGCAAAACGGGGGGCTAGTCACAGACTGCAAATACTATTCTTTTATCAGAGTGGAATCTCATGTAGTCTCCTACTCTTGGTTGGGGGATTAACATTTCAACTTTTCTTTGGATCACAACCTGTTTTAATTGTTGGCCAAACTACTAGCTAACACCCTAACTGTAATATGCAATAGTGACTGCTATGCCCATTTTTCCTTAAAAGTGATAAAAGTTAAACAATGAAGTCCATGCAAGTGCTTTGTTATCAGTAAAACAGGAATAAGTGGAGGCAGAAAGTTAAAAAATGAGTTCATGGGAAAGATGAGAGAAAGAAGTGCTTTTCCTGTGTAAAAAAGATGGGCAGTGGCTCACTTACTGTTTTTAGAGAGCTTAGCAACTGAAATGGAAAATGTCAACTTTCTATTCAAACATTTCTCTGTAGTGAAACAACATGAGCTACCCCCTCCTTTGTTTTACATGATGTGCTTTTTACCACGTGTCTGTCTGTAACAAATCCTTCCCTATTAGTTGTGTGTTCTCTTGGGTTCCTGTAATTTTGTTTCTGTAGTTGATTTGTGGAGTACCCCTAAAATTGTTTTCGGTGGGATGGAACAAAAGAAGACCAGTGCAAGTTAACTTTTAAAAACAAACCAAAACTGGGCTGTCAAGATTATGACTGCCACAATAAGCACAAAAGAGAATTTTAAAAAGAAATAAATCATCAAATTACTCCCAACCCTTACTTCTCTAAGTTCCTATTCCTGTTTTTTTTTAGACCCCTTTGATGTTTACCAATCTCAAATGAATGGAAAAACACCCATTATCTTCAGTGATGCTGGATTAGGCTCTAGGTCAGCATCAAAACAAAAACCTGTACCCTTACTCTTATTTCAAAAGAAAACCAAACCACTGACTAACTTCTATGAACTCTAATTCTGAAAAAAAAGTAAGAGGCAGAACTTTCCAGTGGATAAAAAGTGCATACTACTTACAACTAAGTATATAATATCTGCAATAATAAAGTTTCTCTACAGTGGTAATATTCCAGTGTCTGACAAACCTCAGAAATTAAACATTTATTTTGCTCATGTGCAATAAAGTATAACCACCAGGACGTGCATAGAAAGGTAAGAGAATGTTATAAAAAGCAGACTTAAATGAAATATTTGCAAGAACTGTGGTACATTTACAAAAATGTCTGTGAGCCTTTTTTCCTATATTTTTCTATTTTCTGTATTTTTCTATTTCTTCTATATTAAAAACCTTACCACGATAATTGTGACAGCAACAAGTAATTATTAAAAAAAGGGAATGGATAATTGAAGTGAAAACTAGAAATTTAGGTGAGCAGTTAGCAGATGCTTGCATATGCTAATCTACCACAATCCAGTTTACATGCACAACATATTTAAGCTATCTGCAGGTAGTTGTGAAAGACTGCAAGCCAATAAGCTATTACGTTAGTAATTTCCTACCATTACATTGCTTTGTGCACAGCAAGTAATGAACGCAGAGTGCACCAAAGCATAGTATTTACCTATATATTAATTCTGTATAGCAGTAGACACTATAATGGTATTTTGATAAAGATAGTTCTAAACTGTACCTTTCTAAGCGATAACTCCACATTTGTGTCTGCACTGAAATTATATTTGGCAATAGCTTCTCCAATCTCTCCAATCTGTGCAGGGGGAGGTGGCCTGGCAGGCTGTGCTTTTTCTGGGGGAGAAAGTTTCTAAGGAAGAAGAAAAAACACAGATTTTCGTCATTCCCATGCGGTTTGTGGACCTATTACCCAAACTAATTCAAGGAATTAAACCAGAGGACAAACCTCGACGTAAGAAATTGGGAATATTCCAACTCTTCCATGCTGCTCGCCCTCATACCAGTTTTGATCAATTTTCCTGAGGATATAGACAGTATCTCCTTTCTTAAAAGACAGCTCTCTGTAACAAATTTATTCAGATGAGATGTTTACAGTTTTACATTTAATTCCGCTACCTGCATAGTTTCTGAGATCTTTACAGTGCGGAACTGAAACAGAATGTAGGAACTAAACATTTGAAGAAAAAGTGTCACAGCTGTGGTACATTTACCAGTTGATTATACCATATAAAATGAAATGATTCACACTTACGAATCTCAGGTACTATCTGTAAGTTATACAGGCCTGTTTTACACTGTGATTTCAGGAAAGTGTTGCTAGTTATTACCAGAGCACTTAGTATAGGGTCTGCATGCAAGTATAATGTCTTTTGGATCGCCTGTTTAGATACTGCTTTTATGACAGGCATCTGAGACGTATTTGGGGTTCTTTATGAAATCAGTAGGGAAAACTATAGAATATATCCCATGTCTCTATGGCCTATTACTACCTTTTTTGCAGTAGCACAGCTTGGCGTGCTTCTGCTCTACACATTTTTCTTTCAAGACAGCTGTTCAGGAGCATGAAGAACACAGGATTATGTTCTCACCATTTCTGATACTCAGGGTCTGTGATATGCTTAATGTTGGATACCAAAAAAGGGAATTATCCAAATCATTAAGAAGATTTTCAGATCCTGGCCTGGGAATTCTTTGGTATATCATTCATTTGGTTTTTCAAGAGCTATTCTGCTGTTCTGACAATTCAAGAGTTTTCTACCAGACACAGCTAATGGAATTCTAGTGGCAATGTTTGGCCATATCTGAAGATCGTTTATGCTTAATGTTGGATACCAAAAAAGGGAATTATCCAAATCATTAAGAAGATTTTCAGATCCTGGCCTGGGAATTCTTTGGTATATCATTCATTTGGTTTTTCAAGAGCTATTCTGCTGTTCTGACAATTCAAGAGTTTTCTACCAGACACAGCTAATGGAATTCTAGTGGCAATGTTTGGCCATATCTGAAGATCGTTTAAATGCCCCGGATTGTCAGAACAACAGCAGGAACGAAACACAATGAAACACAGGCACTCTACTTTGACTCTCTCATATCCTGATTTTGTTTTCCTTGTGGAGCACTGTGGGTTGTTTTGGTATGGGACATGTCACATCCTGCAGAGAGCCTGTGTGTGTTATGACAGACAGGAAGATGCTGAAGCATTATACAGAATTTTGATAAGAACACTATCTCTGGCAGTATTTTAAGCACTATACCTTGTGTAACCTAAATACAATTCACAGCAAACGAAGAGCGTTCAGTGGGTGACCCTCAGGACCAACGCTCTAGAAGGCTGAAGATGCACAGCCATTCATGTGTTCAAACAAATACAATGGAGAATATAATAATTTAAGACATTTTTATTACAAAATAACTTCTCACACAGTTTGCTAATGCAGAGACTACTGTGACAGCAAGCAGGGTCCTCTGCTTCCATGGCATTTGTCGTTGAAACTGGCTAGAACAGCAGTTACCTGCCACAAGTGCTAGACAGAGTTTTCTTGAATTATGAGTTCTTAAATGAACAAAAGTCTAGTACTTACTTAGAAGTCTGAGCTTTAAAGTCATACACAGCTCTAGCTGGCAGTTTCTGAAAAGCAGGCAAAGTGATTAATAAATTCAGGTAGTATTACTATACGGTAAACATGTTTCAGCTTTTAAAAAGGTGACCAAGATCCAGAAAGAAAAGGACGTGTGCTTTACAGCGGTTCTTGCAGTAATAGGCAATTAAATACACAGCTTCCTTTTTTAAGGCCACAGCTTCCTTTTTTAAGGCAGTTAGGTGTTTGGGACTTAGTATTTTAAAAATAGAAATAGCAGCTAAATTTTAATATAGACTGCTTTGCAATTTTATGTTTAGAGAACTGTAAAAATAAAAAAAAAAGTTACTAAATGCCAATGTGACTTTTAAGGAACTAGATCTCTAGGTACAATGGGAATTCACAGGCTTAATAGTCTCTAATACTTCAGATGCCTCTTCCGTTGAACTTGTTATCTTTAGGCTAATTTCAACTGCAAATACTGCATCACATTTTTTTTTTTTATATATATATATATCTGAAGAAAAAATTACTGACAGGTGGAAAAGGGTGGGAATATTTTGCATTTCTATAATCACACTCATAGTTTTAAGAAAGTCTGAGAAACACAGGACTGGAAGTGATCTCCTGAATCATCTGCGCAGCTCTCTTGCAATCACAGGCAATCACATCATATCATTCCTTTCATGTATTTATCAAGTTCTATCACCAAGTATCTGTAAGCTCAATATTGTTTCAAAAATAAACCTGTAAAATAACCCAACCTCTCCTCACCTGTGTGGCTGACACTTACACTTTCACTGTTTTCAAAGCTGTGCTGAAAACACGAACCCAAGAACCTCACTCATCTAGTGCCTGCCCCTGATGGATAACCAGCACTAATACTTCAGAGGAAGGTGCCCGAAGTGATCAGCAGTATCATGTAAGGATATTTGGGAAAGTGATTTAGCCTTTCTCTGCAAGTACTTGCGCAAATGAGATTGCTACATTTTAAAAAATCTCTCTCTATGTATTTTCAAATTGAAAGATGACTTCCAACGTCACAAAACTCTTTAAAAGGAACAGACAATATGGTTCCTGGGTCTTTTTTAACCTTTCTTTTATAATGAGCAGTCTTTTTTTAAAATCAGACTTTTAATCAAATTGCAGCAATATAACCATGTCAGTGCGGTGTAAGTGGATCTGAATTCAGATCCTGTAACCAGTTCTAACCTGTACCACCATTTAACAAGGTAGATGACCCAGAGCAAAAACTTAAATATTAGCAATTAAAATACAGTACTCTCTTATGCTGCCATTATTTTGTGCAATATTTTAACAAAAATAAATGGAAAATGTTAATAATCTATGGTCTGTAGTTGTTGGTTAATATAAATGTACTTACTCTATGATTGAATAAAATCCCTGAAGCCTGTGTGGAGAGCATTTGTAGTTCTAGATCTAGAAATATTCTTAAGATACTGAATGATATACTCCATTTTTTTGTGTATACTTTTCAGTGATACTTCGTGTTGTATGCCTGCTTCCATTTCTTCTTGCAAAGCATTAACATAAGCAATCAGCACATAATTACAATCACCAACTGTTACAGAAATTAGAGATCGCTCTTCGGATAAGTGGTTTTGTCTAACACACTAACAGCAGTGTTTTTGCTTTTTCAAAACAAAAATAATGGTGAAATACAGACGTTCTTTCTATCAGTTTTGAAACTACTGAGGCAGTTTCTTTGTGTAATGCTCTGATTCTCGAAAGAGCCTTTTCCCAGTCACATCTGCTATTCTTCGCTGTCCCAAGCACCCACTCTGGTCAACTTTGACAGAGCCTATCAATGACTAGTAAACTTATGTCCATACCTATTTAAACATAAATAGAAGACACAGCTTATCTTACAAAGCTTGATATTCTTTTAATTTCTTGAAGTACCTATCTCCTTAATGAAAAAGAAGGATGCTGTCCCATCTGATGATATGATAAGTAACTGTTTCTTTGGTCTGATTCATTACAGTGTCTTAAAACCAACACAAATCTTGCCTCAGATATGTTTACCCAGTTTTCCATATGGATATTGCTGCATTATTTATTGTTATTTCACTACCTCTTTGTCTGTAGTTCCTCTTCTCTCCCTTGGAGTACATCGTCCCACATCAGTGAAAGCAGAAGAATAGCTTCCAGGAGACTCCTGGTCTACTGAAAACAGAAATTATGTGAAACTATGGTAAATTAAACAAAACCATTCAAATCTGTGATGCTGCTTGGTTTCATTTAGGGGGGTGAGATATTGAAACCTATTATTTTACCTTTAATAGAAAGAAAAGCATGTGATATGATGGCTAAAGTACACCTTTAAAGAAGAAAAAGATACTGACTCTCAAGCAAAGGCAAAGGCTGTCCTCTGATCCACAGCAGAAGAATGTATTATAGAGGATCGAGAGAGCAAAATTATGCCTTACTGTACAAAGGGATGCACCCCTGACAGCAGTACCGGGACTTCATCAGGTTGCAAGAAACTGTTTCGGAATGCCAACAATATCAACACATAATTACACGCACAAAACATGATTACAGCATGCTTCAATGAGAAAATAGCGAAGTAAAATTGTTTCTTCCTAAGTGATCTAAGATGCATTTCTACTTTACCAGGGGCACTTGTTAGGCAGCACAACGGAATTTAAAAGGATGTTATTTCATAAAAGCAACTCTGTTTTAAAGAAATGGAGTATAAATTACTCACCAATCTATGTGGCAGATTTTCTCTAAAGCACAGTTTACCAATGTTTATTATAGGATGATATATTATAAGATGGTGAATACATCTTTTCATGTTTTAATAAAAACAAAATCAAAATCTTACACTCTTTATAGCTCTGCAAGTTGCCAATGTGAAATGAAGGTATATCGGAATTATTTCAGACCAGAGGATGAAATGAACTGCCTCTCGATTTCTGAGATTTACTATTTTAGTCTCCTACTGCCATAGTGATACCTGCTAGTGGAGACGTATCACTGATGTTTGTCTTCCTTTGACTTCATTCACAAACCTTACCAAGCCCATACATTTCTAAAGAAGTACAAGTGGAAAAAAAAAAGAACTGAAAGCATCTCATCCATTATATTGGGGTCTTACAGAAGAATGATGTAAATCGTCTCCAGTGGGCTGTTGGCTAAGCCACAAAAACTTGAGGCTATTGATAAATACAGTGGAGGCAAAAAATGAGATAATTGTATTATGTATGTCATTGGTTGTAAGCACGTCATCACCAACGAGTATATCACAGTCCCAGTTCTGGACAGCTTTCTTGATACGGCATGTGTCTGTGAATCTATGCTCACTGCATAACCCTAAAGATATAATGCCTCCAAACACATTAATTTTTTCTTTAAACTCTAGCAGAAAGAGAAGGACGTGGGAGGGAAGGAGAGAAAACGCAGCAGCTTTAGAAAGAACAATTTCCTTTATTTCTATACAGCTCCTTATGCAGTCAATATTGGTAGTTTTTTGCTATGACCTTGGGGTCTCCATGTGGATGGTGGCTGTAGGAGACACACACAGATCCAACAAAACATGCAACTTCATTAGAAGTAGAGCTCAGCCATGGCTGGTACTGATGGAATATTCTGCTGTTCTCATTCTCCATGCTACTTTAGGGATATTAATGTTGACAGAGTGTACCTTTTCCCTCATGCCAGGCTCCTTCATAGCTGCAGAAGCTATTAAGAACCCACGTTTACTCTGCACTGTGAATTTCCTTATTTTCAAGGACTGGAAAATTCTCATTTAGCAACTGTGATATGTGACCAGTCCAATTTCCAACAACTTCAGTCTCTTCGTGTAGTACTGCCTGCAAGGGTTAACCATGATCAGGCCTCAAGTATGACTAATTCAATTCTGAACTGCATTTCATAGCTGTTTTTTACCAATTATCTGTTCTCAATATGTCTATTTTAACTAGTTAAGAGCAGATGGTTAACAGCTTCAATTCCGATTTATCTTGAAACATATATTTACTAGTGTGGTACTTGCAAAAGTTACAGAAAAAGATGTGAGATTAAAGATAAGTAAGATGGGTTTGACCAAATATTGCATAATTGATATATTAAAGACATTCTCTCTTACATCCATTTGTGATTTCAAGAATAGCTTTGTAATGTTATTAAATTCTCAAGGATGCTCTGTCACAGAGGGCTATATGTCTAGAAGCAGAATTCTTTAACACAGAAATGTTACCATTTAAAAAGAGAAATAAATGACAGACTTGCCAGAGACATTAGTCTAAATCATATGGGATACACCTT
>NW_009196744.1:41587-87029 GCF_000690835.1 Fulmarus glacialis | reverse complement strand
TTCCTGCTACGAATCTAGTTTGCTTCTTTTAATATTGCAAGGTTAAATTTTAAAAACATTTTAAGCTCAAGCAATTTTTTTGAGAAAAAGAGAAGCAGAGCAATGAACAATTCAGGGTAGCAACTTTAAAACCAGATTACTGTCAAGACAGACTTTTTAAAAAGTTATACTCACCCTTGACAGTTTCATTCAAGTTTTGGTTATTGAGAATTTCCCTTCTAAAAGGATAGGATATTTCTCAAAACTTCATAGATATATTAAAATTCTACGAGAAGAACTAGTTTTGCTGCCACAGAAATTGGAAATTGTATTGTTTGAACAGTGGAAATGGAAACTTCCTAAAATGACCGTAGGGTCTATTCACAAAAAGTAATATAAAGCAGCAGAATTAGTGTATTTTCATAAGAAAACAGAATCAACTTTCTATAATACTGGCAGAATTAACAGCATTTTTATCACTTACATGTAACAAAACTATACAGTACAACATATTTTAGATGCAGATTTTTTTTTTAAATAATAAAGGAAGGGCTATCTGCATATTGTTTTCTGTTTGACCAGCATCTTACGATGCATGCATTCACTTTCTGTAAGGTCTTTTTCTTGGGGAAAAACCCCACATTGCTTAATTTAATAATACCATTGTAATTTATAGCACTAATAATCCAGTAGTTGAAATACACCATTACTCCAGTTGTCCAGATTACTGTATTTTGTGAATAGACAGCAAATTTATCTATCCTCATCACCTATGCAAAAATGACATCCTTCATTAAGAATTTTGTGGGATGAAAGCTTCTTATAGACGACACAAATAAAAATGGAATGAGAAAGGGTGGGAAACACAGGGATTAAGGTTGGATAAGTAAATCACAAGGACAGAAGAAGAAAGTTAATCCACCTTGGAAACACAGTGCACTATCATTGTTGTTAGTTGCGTCCATGTCTGGAAAAGAGGCACTAAGAGGTAATCTTCCACAATCATTCTGGTACAGTGGGCAATGGATAGCACCATCTTGAGGCAGTGGATGAAAAGGCTGGTGCATGGGACTCTTTTTCAGAGCTTTGAGAGATGAATTCCTTTCTGGAATGTCTGGAAGCAGCTCAGTAATAAGTCTGTGTAATATACTGTTGTCGGGCAAGCTTCCCCTTCTTTTTTCAGCTTTAATTTGGTCACAGATGTCTTTAAGTGCAGAATCTAGTGCTTCAAATACAGATGACTTGCATTTTTTCTTTTCCGTTTGTTTTTTAGGAGCTGCACTTTTTTTCCTCCGGAAAGGCACTGGACTGACTAGGAATGCTATCTTAGAGAGGCCAGATTCTCCTTCCTGTCTCCTTGGATCTTCAGTGGTTTCTTGTTTAGCCCTTTCATGTTTTAGCATAGTGGTGAAGCGGGTGTAGGATGCTGGGCATCGCCCTTTGCAGGAGCTGATGAGATGCCTGTGGTGGTGATGGTGGTGGTGGTGGTGATGGCCTGATCCGTAAAAGCTTTCAGATGATGTGAAGGAAAAGTGGTCAAAGTCACTTTCGCTACAAAAGGATGAACCCTCTATCTGGATAAAGTCACTGAGGTCAGAAACCACTCCATCTTGATCACTGTCTGAAAAATCCATATGCGATCGTTGTGGCTCATCACTGGTCACTTCAATATGAATTGGCACCAGGGTTTTAGACTTGTAGCTCCGTTGTACCTGAGAGGGATGTCTGCCTTGATTTTCTTCTTCCAGCAAGGATTCGATAGAAAATCGCCTCTTTGGACATAAGCCATTTTTAGGAGGCTCTAGTGTAACAGCTGACAACATTTCATCACCTAGGTTTGGCATTGATTTTGACTTCTGAATTAATTTTTCAAATTCAGATATTCTGGTTGGCACCATGTCTCTGGGCACCTCTTCAGTAGAAGACTCTCTCCAGCCTTGAAGAATACCTTTGTGCTGCTCTTTTTCATACTGCAGTATTCTGGACTTCACAGAACAAATAACCTCAGAATTCATCAAGTCCTTGCGATTGATGCGGTGCATCTTTCTGTACATTTTTAGGAAACCTGGGGCATCATGTGCAGATCTGTGACGAACTCTTGACCTACTACTACCACGGCCCTCAGGAACATACGGGGAGGCCCAGTTCATTGAGCAAACTTCTTTGGAATCCTCCTCACATAACAGAGAGCCCATGCTTTCAGACTTGGCCTGCGCATCGGGAAAGCTATCGCGATCATCTGTTAACAGATCATCACAGCTACGAGATTTTCTCTTTGGAGAAGCAGTTTCTTCTGTGCTGCTCCAGACTTCTGCATTTTGACGAGTCATTTGCCAGCCATTCTTGTGGCTGATTGCCCTTCTTGAATCGTTTGGAACAGCTAAATGTTGTCTGTAAGTGCTACAGTAATCTAATTCATTTGAGGTGTTGTGGTTATGCACTGAATAACTTAAAAGGGATGGATATACTTTGCTAATATCCCCACCTTTATAATCCATAGAGCAGCATGGTAAAAAAGAGACATTGCCAGAAATTAAAAGATTCAGAAAGTTGGAAATAACATCAGTATTAGAAAGACTAGAAAAGAGACAGCAAATAATGCATCTATCAACTTAGGTCAGTACATAGGTTGCTACAGCCTGGAGCAGCAGAGCTAATAATTAAGTTATTTTCCAGCTGTAAAAATGTACTCATGATAATTTGAACATCAAACAGAATTCCTTATGAATTATGGAGATGTTACCCCCCCTGCAACTCCCCTGCCAAAGCAATGCAAGTAAACAGCACTAATACTGATTTTGAAGCAGGTCAACAGACAATAAAAGCTGCAAAGGATTTAAAGATGAAGCCAATGGCAAATCTAGACCTCAGTCAAACATTAACTTTTCCACCTGTGCATTCTGAAAGAAGCTGTTCAGAATTTTTTGGCTAGATAATGCTCAGAGAGTTCACAGCAACTGCATATTCTAAGATAATTAGGATAAATCTTTACATAAGATCAAATGGGAAATTTCTCCCAGTTGTTCATAGGTAGCATAGGTGGCCTGCTCTTTCCCCTTGTGATAGCGCTGAAGGGAGTGGTGTTTTCTACAGCTTATAGAGGGCAGAGCAAGGTGGCTGAGGAGCTGCTATATCGGTGTAAAGGAAGATCTGAGGTTTACTGAGCCTAACAAGCACGTAGAAGAAACAATAATCCTTAGCTTGACTACCATAACAAAGCCTGAGTTTTCAAGCAAGTTTTAAGACGTATTTTTATGCGCATGCTAGATCTAGAAGTCACTATGAAACAAATTTGGAAGTGTGGTCTCTCATACTTGCACTGAATTTTCAAAAATGGCCTCAAGTGGCAACTTTCAGTTCAGGACACATGCTTCAAAGAGCTAAATCTGCTTTCCAGAAGAGCAACTTGTATCTGAACCAGAAACTGAAACACTTGAGCTCAAAATCCATGCTGATCAAACAGCTTATAATGTGCTGCTTCTTTAACAAAATGGTTAATTCCAAGAAAAAGTAACATTCTAGTAGGTTTCATAATGCTGGGAGAGAATGGAGTGACACAGCTAGGTCACCTTCCAAAAGTTAATTAGTTGTGGTTAATGTTCTTAAGGGAAGGATTTTCAAACACAGGAAGTGTTTAAGCCATGGTCAGCGCTCATTATCGGTGGTGTTGTCAAAGGTAAACGCAGGTAAATGGAGTTTACCAACTTTTCACTGGCTGGCCTGGTACACCAAATGGATGAGGTTACCCACTTTTTAAATTACCGCTGTAACACTGGGTTTAAAATACATTTGCTTCTCCATCACTTCGTTCTTAATACTCCTCACTGCTTTTCTTTGTCTGATGCTTTCTGTTGCAGCCTGGAAATTATGTTCTTTTCATTGGGAATTGACTTTTACAAAGGTTTATACAGTCCCTAATACAGCTATAGGCTGATTAGAAAGTACAGCTACAAAATAGAGCAATTAAATGAATAATAGTAACTTAAACAGAAGGACACGTATTGTACATGGTATTACCCTGTATATTACTTCCATCGTATGTTTTACTGGAAATCTTTTGTCTTGCTAAAAAAACCCACCCAAACCCCAAACCCAAACCAACAACTGATTCAATTCTCTCTTTTCTGGAGACGCGTGGAGAACAGTAATGGAAAGGTGAGTTACTTGGAAAAAGAAGCTAATTAGATTGTATATGCTGTACTAAATACTTCAAGGATTTACAAAATCAAAAATCAGACTATGGATGTTTGCTTGATTAAATTAGGTCCTGATAACTGACAACGTCTAAGACATCAGCTATAGATTTGAAAGGTCTACTATTCTGGAAACACACCTTTAATCTTATACGCTATTTATCTTGATTTACTCTCTGTATATACTGAAAACAGTTTTAAAATCACAATAATCTAATAAGAGAGTAGTGGAGTTAATAAAACTTTATGGGTTTATATATTGTGGTACAAATTGTAGTCTTCATTTAGCCTATTTTCTTTTGTTAGAATAAGCAGTTGACACTGGAAAATCCTTGTTACAAATCCAGATTTTCAGCTTAAAATTACACACGTAAGAACAACTTTCATGGAAGGCTCAAAGCTGTTGCTTCATATAGTAAATCTCCCAGTAAAGTGCACTGAGCAACAGTAGACAGTTGCATTTACTACCAGTGTATTGTATAACATATCATCAGTGGTTTTCTGCTAACAAATATGCTCTCCTCTTACCTTTTGCTCTGGATGGAGAAGAAGGAGACGAGCTAGTTAAAGGCTTCCTAAGGGTGGTATACGGGCCTTGCATATCTGTACGGCCCAGGCTAGGCCTGTTTGCGTTCTGATCACTGTGCACCCTCTGATGACTTACAGCAGGTTCTGACTTCCTTCTTTTTCGGTAGTCACTCGTGGTACTTGCAGAACTACAGAAATAAGCAGTATTAGCAGCAGTCCAATTCTGAGATCAGAATTCAGGCATTTAAAAAGTAAGCTTGTAATTATATTATTGGTTTATAGATTAAACAATGCCAGAACAAATACATCAAAAACATGTAAAGGGGAGAAGCACTGGTCTCGGACATCTTACAGGATATTTCACAGAGAAAAGCTGAATTTCTTCTTCTCCTGATTGTTTTAAAGTTTTATACAAAATTGCTATGTCATTTCATAGTGAAGGCTTTGAAATAAAAGCATCAAGTTTTTTTAGACTAATTTTTGGTACTAGAAGTTCAGCGCAAAGATAGGAAAAAGACAGAGATGGAGAACAGATGAGGGAGCATGCTTAGGGAAATAGCACTGAAAGTGCTGCAGGCAGAAAGGTTAAATGATAGATCACTGCAGCTGAGACAGAAGCTCAGGCATGTCAGTGGAAAGACCCAGAAGACAGCATGGCTTATTTTGAATGTAAATAGTAAGTTCTTGTAAAACAAAAGTAAGATTTACACTTCAGTATCAAAATATGAACATCCTCTCCATGCATATCTCTATTTTGTCAGTAGCTCACAAGGTGAATGTTAAAATCTAACTCTTTGTAATATCTGCTGGCTTCAGGTCACAAAGAAAACCCTCAGGCTGTATAATCTGTGTCTACTGAAATCATATATTGTATTTCTTACCTAGAGGGCCTGTCCAGGCCTTTGTCTGTTGAATAGTGATGATACAAGGAAGTCTGTGAAGACAAATACATGAATCTGTTATACGTCTGTATTTGAAAAAAGGGTGACAATTTCTGCTCATCGTGTTTGATTATGTTGTCACTCTGTGACAAATCCTATAAAAGAGACTATGATGATTAACATCCTGGGCACTCCAACATGGATACTACAATATTTCATGAGAATAGTTATGCAGTTTTTAAAAAGCATCACTAGATTTCATTTCATATTCTATTTCAGTAATGTTTTTTCTTTTAAAACACTACTAAATAATGATCCGAAGTCATGCTTCTCTATACCCTTTTCAAAAATAGATACAGAACAGCTGAAATGAACTTCTACTATAAAAACAAAAATTTGAAAATAATTCCTTCATGCGCAAGTGAGGTCTGCAGAGCTTCTCCTTCCCCAGTTACTCACTAAAATCCCACAATCAATTATAGCCAGAAACTTTTGTAAATCCCATGATGTTTGTGGCCAGTTGTTGACCACCTTATATTCCTGGCAAGAACAGTTCTTATCACAGTACATTAGCTGTTGCTTATGGAGTTATGGTAGTAGCTACTGCATGAACCCTGGAACGTGGAATGGAGTACTGCGCCATAATATTATTATTAACACAAAGTCAACCTTAAATGACCACAAATTATAAATCAATCATTTAATACATTTCAAGCCTGCAGTCAGAATTAGGTAATACTACACTTCTGGTAACGAGGTATGAATC
Organism: Fulmarus glacialis; assembly: GCF_000690835.1. NCBI lineage: Eukaryota > Metazoa > Chordata > Aves > Procellariiformes > Procellariidae > Fulmarus > Fulmarus glacialis. The sequence goes on along the minus strand of NW_009196744.1, from coordinate 80,682 downwards.
TAGAACGAACTGCATGGTCCCTGGGGTATTTCTCCATGGGTACAAAGCAATGTGGTTCAAAAGTTAAACTTGTTTTAAGTTCCTGGCATGTCATTTCAAAGCTAACCTGATGGACTGGAAATAGAACTATCATACAGCTTCGGAAGCTGCAGGAACTATTTTTCTCTCTATAGAAGCCTTCTAGACTTTTTCTTTGCATGGAAAAGTCTTTACAGACTTTTCTCTGTACAGAGGACTGCAGAAGTAATAGCACTTATGGCCTGTATAATTGCTTTTTTTGTTAGGTATTTTTTTTTCCCAGCGATTCGAATTGCAAGTTCATGAACAGGACTTCTCCCAGATTTGTAAACTGACACTTACGTATACTTCTAGAAGGCACCTGTAGTCTAAGAATATTTAGGAACAGATTTCATGAGACTGCATACTTTAAATGACATTCTAGAGTAACTGTTGAAACTACTTTTACAGGTGGGGCACTATAAAGACAAAACAACTGTTCAGTTAGAGCTCATTTGTCAGTAGGCTTCGTTATTTAAGACCTGCATCACACACCAAGTGACATCCGGACACTAACTGAAGTTTTGATTTCTGGCTTATATTGAAATTTTTTTACTGTGAGGCAGGGAGAACCACACAAACATGATACAATATGGATCAAATGTTATCTAAAACTTGAGCTAAGGTCATTCTGATTTTCTCAATAATTTTTAACTGTAGTTTAATTTAAATGACATTAAAAATCAGGTAAAAAAACTTCCAGGCTTTTGGTAAGAATGGCAGCTGAGATGTAAACAGTTAAAAGATGCTAATAATTCAAAGACTTTAAAGTTACTTTCCACAGAAATTAAGTCCTCTATAACTTATTTAAGGTGATCTCTGCATAGGGTTTCAAAATGTTTATTTTTTCTAAACAGAAATTTTTTTGCTTTGTGGACAACTATTCCAAGTATTTCTTCTGTGTTACTACTTATTACTACTATTATTCTCACTGTTAAATACTGTTATGTTCATAAACTCCAGTTTGGATCAGAATCACTTGCTGTACAAACACAAAGGTAGAATCTGAGATTACAAATCTGTGATAAGTGATCTATAAAGAATACGGCTCACTGCAAAAACCAGTAACATAAACCTGACCACCAGAAATGGCAGAACTAGGTTCCCGATACTTCTCTCAAGTCATACTTGGCTTAACTTGTAAAACACTGTGGCAGAACTAGCTCTAACATGGATTTCTATTAGATTAAGCATTATGAATATGAGCTGTATCCTATTAGTAGTGTTTGTGCACAGCTCTTGTTCCTCTTGATTTCAACAGAGATTTTGAAAGCAACAAATTTTGAAAACAATATTGGGTTGTAACGTTGGCTAACAGGGTTATGGCAACTCTGATGTTTCACCAAGAGAAAGCATAGGAGCTGGCCTGTAATTGAAGGAATTTAGTTTCTGGCCTATTTCAAGGCTTCTTGGTGATCTTGGACAGTTCAACATGGCATGTTTTCATCCCGCAAACTTCCACATACATTTCATTGTGGGGGAAATCTCAAAGTAAGCACATGTCTAGGAAAAAAGGAAACCCAAGGTTTTGGTTTGTTTTCTTCCAATTTATTTTGAAATGAAATAGACTACCGGACTAAATCATGAAACCATGATGATTGTACCACTTCATTGTTTTAGTAATTTGTGTGTTTAAACTTGCCAGTCTTTGCAGCTCTTCAGAATGGAAGCAATGCAAGACTCAGGTAATACCTCTAACTAAGTCACGTGCTCTAGAAGTGATGTGTCTTTGCAAAATTTTAAAGTCTCTTTTTTAATATTCTGTCACCACATTAGAGGCAAAGCTGAGGCAATTTCTCTGCTGCTGCTGAAACTCTTACTTGATGGAAACCATTAAATTGTTCCTGTCAGAGCTCAATCAGCCCAAAACCTCTGAAACTGCTTCCAAATGACAAATGTGATTCTATTGTAATGCGCTACATTGTTCTGTATGACAAATATTTTGTTTTATAATAAAATGGGAAACCAAAATAATAGATTTCCTCTTTTTCTTATCCTTATCCTTCCACTGCTGAACTGTATCATGGATATTCAGGTTGTGGAAACTGATGCACAAGTTCTGGCAGCATACAACTCTGCTCCAGTGACTTATGCTATGGACGAAAGAGGGGAGCTAGAAATAAAAGCTCCAAAAATTACTTTAGTGCTCTGCTAAAAAAAGGGCTACTTGTCACGTAGTCATTTTCAGCTCCAATACAACCTCCAGACACTTTAGATGAGACATGATCTCCTCTATTCATCTGCATCTCATTTACAGTAGAGAATGACATGCATGCAACCCACAGTGTGTGCACCACAGAAGGAAGTAGAAAGTGGCATTAAAAAAGTTATCAATGGCAATATGTCCACCTGGTAGGAATTACTATTGTGTTTATTCTTTGTAAATTAACATGTCCTCAGGCAACACTGATCTGCAATTTGCAGCCTGTGTATGATAGATCTTCACACAATCTGGGAATTAAGCTGTTAGCAAGAGGAGCAAGGTAAGGTAGGGGTACGTAGCCCACGTTCTCAAGGAACAGGGAAGTGTGCATCAGTGATGTCAGGAGGATGGCTCTCTCAGTGGGGCAGGTCTGCTGTAGCAACGGCCTTTTGGAAGAAGACTACCAACATTACTGACCATGTGCCCAGCTTCTCCCAGTGTTAGGTGTTTCCATCAGCGAAGGTTTGCCTCACTCATACAATGATGTATCCCTTTCCCAGGTGGCTTTCTGTGCAGTGGTGCTCCACATATACTTTTTTCCATGATGGGAGAGTACACAAGACTGTGGAATACAATCAAGTTTTATCACAGCATCTGATTTTTATTTGCTAAATTTGCTAAAGCAAACCTATTTTTCTGCAAACAAATGTGAAATTATTTCTTACAAGTTTCATTTTCCTAGCAAAACACAGATTTCAAGGTTTTGGGGTTTTTTTAATCATCTGTCATTGCATTGTTCTTAGGTGATAAACAAACTATGTATGACACTTTAAAATAAAAACTGATTTGTGGATTCGAATGTGAAGAACAGAAACATAATTGTTGACCGAAGTATTTTAAGTACTGTAACCTAGCTCATAAAGTCAATGGACTTAAACATTAGAAAGAAGGGGTACTGCGAAACAAAACCATACCATCTGCTCTGGGAAAGGAGTAAAGAATCAAACCTCCTTCCCACAGGCAGATTAAATAGAAGCCTGTGTTTTGGAGTCAGTTCTGTTACGGAGGTGTGCTGATGATCATCAGATATTCTCAGACAGACCATAAACCTGCTATTAGCACTATTTTATTTGTCAATATTTGGAATGTGTATGGGGCTCATGATGAGTGCATTACTGTTAACCTATTCTGTCTAAAAAAAAAAAATTATGGTATTTGTTTTTTAAAATATATTCTGAAGAAGGTATTTATTCCCAAGTCTTTGTTGTTCATACAGTTCATATTTTCAAGTTTTTCTTTACATCCTCTGAAAGATGAAAACTACTTTATGACAATTCTCCCATCACTATCCAACTTCAATGATTTTACAATAAACACCTAATATTATGAGGTCTGTCTGCAATAAAACCATAGCAGCCAGCAGCAGAGTTGCTCACACCAAGCAGAGTTGCTTACAGCTAGTGTAACCACAGTTCTCACATTTCTACACAACAGCATGAAGCAAAGGCCTCAGGTCTGTGTGCTTCCCCACACTACTCACAAAACACACATTGAGCCTGTTCTGGAAAACGTCAGAGTCTTATTTCAAAACTGGCCACAACTATCAACCCCATCTTTGTTGACCAGTCACCGCCACGGTCCAGTACGAGCAGAGGAAGGAAACTTGGGCTCACAGGTGATCTCTGTTAGAACTGTTGCATGAGGTGATACAAACATTGCAGATTAATTGTCATTGCGGGGTTTCTTGCGAAGGTGCCAGCCCCTTCCATTAGAGACTGGACCGAGACCACCCGTCACGTGATACTGGCCAAACAGCCATGAGGCAGTGATTACTTTCCACCTGTAATGGCTCCAGGGCTATACAGACCATGATGTAAATCCCAAGGGCGGTGTAGATCCTCATTGCCTCCTATGGAAGGCAATGGGTAAATCGCACAACTGAAACCAAACCACAGAGAACTTCTTTATCCACAGCATTCCCCAGGCCATAAATAGTGTGTTAGTGATCAGCCTAAGACAGCAAGAAGTGTGTGTCATGCCAAAATTGACTGCTGGATTACTATAAGGCTTTTGCTTTCTGTCCTTTAAGATACTCTTATCACCTTGAATGTAACTTGCCCTTTTGCCCTTTGTTTGATGCCTTCTTTGAAGTTTTTTCTATATGAAAGATACTGTATGTTGCACATCTACAATACTAATTTTTACCACAGACATACATTATTATATATAGGCTGTGTGGAGTTTATACCTTCTAACCCACAGGTAGGGCCGCACTGATATGGCATATAGGGGAAAGGTGAAAGCAAACAGTGGATATGGTGGTTTTTTACTGCCGAGAGTGGATACCACTGTTTGTAGCTGTCCTATCAGCTCTGGGGCATTTATTGACCCATGATCCCTCCAAGTCACTTCCAGGTGGCCCAACAGAATACATCTCCCCCACTCCCCCATCTCCAAAGCTAATTAGCCATCTTCCAGATGCCCTATATGGATAAAGGCTGCCTGACAAAAATAATTAAATATTAGAAACAACCACCCCAAACTACCAAATAAAGACTTTTGTTGAACATTTTGATTCGGTTCTACTCAAAACTCAGATATATATTTACAACTAAGCCAATGTTTTAGCTGTTTTCATGCATCAAGGCTCTAATGGTAACTGAAAATGAAGTTAGGAAAAGTAGGCAAAAGCTGTAAACAACAAAAAGGCTTGTTTGCATGATGGCTTTAATACTTCAACAAGTTATTTGGAATGTTTTCCCTCCTGGAAAAATATTTAATTTGCTGTAGTTTGTGAACATGATTTATCATATTCAAATATTTTAAAAGTTTCAAAAGAAAAGATAAATGTCTGTCTTTGTAAATTAAACAAAGAGAAAACCAGTATTACTTAATAACCATTTTACCCAGACCTAGTGAACATGATAATATTTCAAATAATCATGCTAGGGCTTTTAAATTGTCTTCTCTGATATATAGAGTACTCGCAAGTATGAGTGAAGGCCTAGAAGCTTATTGTCTTGGAGAACTGGGCCCAAATTTCACAATCATGAGGTTTTTCCAGATTTATAGAGCTTAAAACCAAACCAAAGTAACTTGCAAACAATTAACAATTTAAGGCCATGATTCGCGTTTAAGTTTTGGAGAGGCTACAGAAGATGAGAGTGAATCACGAATATGAACAAAGTAAAGGCAACATATGAAGTACGTCGTTACAGGATTCACTGACTTTTGCCCTAACAGTCTAAAAATGGGGCGGAGGGGAGAAGGAATGAAAGCCTGAATCTCTCCCACTCAGAGCAGGGCAATGACAGCCCACCACCTGATCTTGATGCATTTCATTTGGAGTAATGACAGTTACTCTCAATCCTGCAGTTATAAATTTACAACAGGATTATTAATTGCTGTATTTCCTGATTAGCAACCTTAGTCATAAATACTTAATTAGAGAAATGATAGCTTAGCCACAAAGGCTTTCACTTGACATACAGATTTTGCAGTCAGATATTTTAATTAAAAAATACTACTGTGCTGGTGTATTAATTGTGTCTGAAAGCAATGCACTTGCCCAACTCTGAAGAAGTGGGAATTTGTCAAAGAGTTAGAGACATATGGGCTGTTGTGTAATTCTGAGTGTTAATCTCTGAGAGGTTTTGGGGATAAGGACTCACAGTTCCTAGGATAATAAGATCAACATCCAAATGCACTAGTGATCTGGAAAGATATGAAGACAAAGATACAATGATTGTGAATTAGAAATGTCTCACAGCTGTCAGAAGGAAACCACTAAATTTTAACAATCTTAAGACATAAATGGCGAGCACTCCAACCCTTCTTCCCAAGAGAATCACCTGAACAAGAATCATTCATTTACCTCATTGGAAACACCAGAAGAACTGTCTTGAACATAGTCCAAAAGCTTTTTAGGTGGCTGCATCATAAAAGCAGAAGTGTAGAGATGAAATGGAGTAGAATCAATGGCAGCAAGGAATGAAACATGTGGAGAAGGTGACACAGTTAGAAACTAAGTGTTGACAGCGTCAGATACAAAGAGTGACACATATGGGTAGAATGGAAGGAAGAATGTGTTACAATGTTTTTAAAATTATAAGCATCTTAATAAAATATTAGTAACTTTAGGTGGTAAAATTTACAACTGGAATGGTTGAATCAATACTAGCAGTTTTTAATACTGGTGAGACAGAAGTGTGTAAAGCATCACAGTTATGTTCTGCTGGGGAAATCTCAATATACTTTATCTTACAGGAGACACTATTCTCAGGTTATCATTATCAATAAAATACTGTTGACATATTGTTCATCAGAAGAATGTATCTGGACTGTTTCTGCCCACCTAGAGGGAGGAATGACAAAACAGCTTGAATGGCTAGATAAAAGGAGATAAAAGGCAATCAGTGAAAATGTGATACATTATAGACCACTGGACAACAAATTAAACCCAGATATATTTAACTTTTTTTTTTTAGATTTATTTTCAGGTGGTATTCAATGGGTAATTTTTTTAAATGTTATGATTAAAAAATAAAAGTTTTAAAACAATGTATGTGGTTTGCTTTCTCTTCTGCTCTCACTGAAGTAGCTGGGAGTTCTGATTTTGGCTTATGGCTAGCTACAAAAAGGGACTAAGGTACGTGGTTCCCAGAGTGCCCTCCAGGGCACAGTGTCAAGCGCTCAGGCCCCTCATGTAGCCCGGCATGTCCGTAATTAGCACGCTGAGGGGGGGCTCCAGAGAATTGCTAGCCAACAGGGAAAGATAAGAATGGGAATGTTTTCAATCCTGATACTCCCAAGCTCAAATGCCGCGTCTGTTTGGGATTTCCTGCCTGTGGGCAGGTGCTTTTGTTTTTTTTCCTCAAGCCGCCCAGGATCCTGGGGAGCTACAAGAATACTTAACCAGACTGAGGGAATGCTTGGGTTTACTTCCCACCTTTTTCTGAGGGGATTTGAACTCCCATCTTCCACCTGTCTGGAAAGCACTCTAACCACCGTGTTAGACATTCTTCTGGGATAAAGACATTTGTTACCCTTTCTCCTAAAGATGCTAGAGTGTACAGGAAAGAATTTGAGCTCCACGGAGCCAGGGAGGCTTGTGTGCAAAAGCAAGGGCAGGTGCATCTCCAACCTAGGCATTAAGGCACTCTGCAGGGAGGAAGTGAAACGTAGTTCTCAGTCTTGCTTCAAGGACAACATTACTGTTTTATCCTTGTATAAAATATATAAATAGCTTTTGGTGCTTACATCCAATTAAGCCTGTGGCATTTACAGAAAAATTGTGAGTGCCTAGGCAACCAAAGGTGAAAAAATGCAGTATCTCTGACGTTTAGGTGTTTCAACCAAACGGTGCTTTTCAGTTTTATAATTTTAAACGTAAATGCTTGCAGTAGGACTAAGGTAGCATCTGTTTGCTTGAGTCCTTTTTTTGGACCTGTCTATTTGTGAAAATCGGAGCAGAACTGAAGTCTGTGTGTTCAAGCAGGTGTCCAGCTTGAAAACAGAGCAAACCCATATCTCTGTGTGCAGATACAAAATATGTGTTCTGTATGTGTGTGTATAAGAGAAGGAAAAAAGGAAAAAATCTGAATTTACTGCCATAAGCAATTTCTATATGGCTGCGTGCATTTAAATTTAGACACGTTGCTTCAAGTAAAATACATGATTTGTAACTTAGCATCCCTAATGCAAACTGACACGTTTTTCTGTTCTGAAAGATTGTTCAAAAATAATCCAGCCAAATGCAAAACATTTAGGGAGACCAGTAAATATCCCTGTTTAACATGCAATTTGTCTTGTTCTTGAATATTTACACACTACTATTTGTCTAATATGTAGTCCGTATTAAAGCTATTAAAGCCACTACTCTGGCAAGTTAAGGGTCCACTTGAAAAATAATAGTTATATGTACGAGATGACTTTATTGACCTTTCTTAAAAAAAATCATATTAACTTTACTGGCATATGTTTGCTGAATTTGGTAATTTGTAAATTCCTCATTATAAAAATATTTTCCCTAATGTTTAAATATTAATATTCTGTCCTCACTTACCGGATGTCCAAACTCCAGTTCTGAAAAGAATTTATACCAGGGTTCGTTTTCTAAATCTATGTCATCTGGGTTTATGCGATCAGTCTGGAGCAGTTGTGAAGGAAAAGGGAAGGAAAAGGCACACACTGAGCAAAGTGCTAGAAATGCCGTGTCGCTTTAACAACAAACACACACAAACACAAAACAAATACGGGGAAAGGAATGGAATAAAATCAAAGAATAAAGATGGTATTTAAAGATGGAGAATATTCTTGTTCAAGAGCTGTCATTGACTGGTAGCTTTAATACTTTTCTTTTTGTTGTTGTTCTTCCAACGACTGGAAGATGCTAAACATTTTAAAATTACTCTTTTAAAATGAAGAGGGCTCTTTGACCACTTCTGTAAACATCACTGTATTATTTAAGTACATTTAATGCTACTAAAGATTCCTTGTTAGAGAAGATGGTTTAAATGATTGTCATCTTCAGCATAGGCAAGAAATTGCCCATCTGATTAGCAATAAAGACATAATTTTATCAGTATTGCTTTTGGTCATTCCTTGTCTTCTCACAAAGGATGTTAATTCTGGATCTTGCTGTCTTGAAGCAGGTGCTGAGCAGAGATTACCAATACGCATCATGCAGGCATGACTATATTAAAAAGCCACTTCAGCATATGAAATGGAACTGGTATATTTTAAATCCTATGGTCAAAAAATAGGGAACAAAAAATTATGCATTCCATAATATTCGTTTTAGCAGTATTTTGTAATGCTTTATCTCACACAGCCTTGTTGACATAATGAAGCATTTTCTTCCACAGTGAAATACACTGTTTTCATCTGAAAATTCTCACAACGAAGGGATAAAGTAGCAATTGAAGATAGCATTAAGGAAATTTTTCAATGAACAGAAGAATAATTGACAGATTTATTCAAGTAGCATGAAAACATGAAGTGCAAAACAGCAGAGCTCCCAATGGGATCTCTAATCAACTGTAAACTTGGCTGCATTAATTGTTTTCTAAATAGCTCCGGTTCCTTTGTAGGATCTGATGTAAGCTGTCATGCAGCACAGAATCACAGTGAACTGTTGGCTTAAAGATCTCTGAAACAGAGAAAGCCTCTTGTTAAAGATATTTCTGAATTTAAAATTTGGTCCTCCATAACTGTAATTACCAGAACTTAGACACTAATTATGGTGTGACCTAGAAAGCAATCCTCAAAGAAGAAGACAGGGTCCTGCATAAAGAATGATACTGGTGATTAAGTACGTAACACTTTCTCCTCCTGAGTCAAGCTGTCACCAACACACCAGAGCAATCACATACAGCTATTTCTGTTTTCTGCCACAGATAACACTGTGCTCTTGACCATTTCAGGTAATTAAACATCTTACAGCACTTTTCTTGCTGCCTTTGATGTTACTGGAACAGACTGCCAATTTTGCTCTATTGAAAGGTCAACAGCCCTTTTGAACTACCTTGGTGCTCACATACCTATGACCTGTTCATATCTGGACACCAACTGTTGTTTTATAGATTTATCTTCACAATGTCCCTTTCAAGTAAGGGAAGTATTATTCCTGAGAACAGAGTGGGAAGTGAATGTCAGTGATGAACAACTTGCTGTGCTCCATAGCAGGGTTAGGAAGTGAAGCTGCTCTGGAGTTTTGCCCTTAACATCTCCACCATCCACAGCCGTAATTCAGCACTACTAATGACAACTGTTTTGACTCAACTATACAGACCTAAATCTTTAGTAGAAAAACACCACTGAAATTAGTTTCATGAACTGCCCAGTAAAGATTTGTGACCTTAATAGAAACTATAATTGATTTAAGAAAAAACACGTGATTCTCTTCTACAGAGAGATGAAGGCATGAGGGCAAAAAATGACAGATTCACAATGCGGAAGATAACTTCATTATATATCAACTTGATTCCCATTACAGAGAATGCTTGGCCTATTCAGAGTTTTCTGCTTACCTTAAAAAAAATCCACAATTTAGATCTGGATAATCTGAGAAGCCAGTACTGAACAATTGCTATTTCATCATTTCTCCAAACTAAGTATGTTGAAATATTTATAGCACGTTTTCATCTTTATATTATACCAATGAATTAATTTTCACAGACAGAAATGTTAGTATCAACAATTGGGTGCATCTACATAAAATAAATAAACAAATCCCTTGAAATGCGTATCGTGTGGAAATCGCAGCGCTGTTGGCACTAAAATCCAGGCCTACCGACATCACTTGCTTGGGTAGCCAGTGTCACCCTTGTGAGCCTCTAAGTCCCCTGGACAGCAGCAGCCCCACACCTACACATTGACGGACTGGTGTCCCTTCTTGCAGGAAGGCAGAACACACTGTCAGACAAGCTGGGCTTCCACCCAGCTAGCCAAGGAGTTAAAAATTAGAATGGGAGCTGGCTCCCCTTTTATCTTCAAATACTCTTGCAATTAGTTGAAAGCTTAAAACCCCCACATTTCTGCTTATAAGGAAAAAGCTAGAAATAGTTTATTTTATGTATTTTCTAAGTTTTTGAGTTCTCCTCATGCAGCAGTGTGCAAATAAAATGAGAGCATAAGGAGGTGTGTAAAGCTAGCTCCATGCACGCAAGTCCTACTTCTATTCACAGCTTGAACCACAGAGGGCAGCAAACCAAAAGAAACTGAGCACTAAAGTCTGCAAGTTCATTGCTGCCTGGCAGTTCTAGGGAGGACCGCATACCCTGTGCTACCAAAATCAATACACAGGCAATCGATTTTGCTTGGCTTTCAGATTCAATTTTGCTGATGGACCTTTTTCTATTATCTTCCCTTTTAAGAGACTTAAAACGAACAAATCATTTTGACTTAAAAAACAGAACTTGGCTTGGTCTCACAAAGTATCTCCCAAACTGCTTGAATAGAAGGTAAAAGCAATAAAGTAAATTCCCTTTTTATGATTTGTCAGTCAAACCAAGTCACGTTCCTATACTCTATCTTCATCTAGTCATTTAGTAACATTTTCATCACTTGTTGAAGATATACTACTAAAGACTAGTAAGTAACTTCACTCTTTTTGCCATTTGCATCAGATGGTCAACACAGCACTGCATCAACATACACAAATATAGAACAACACTGACATCATTTAAAAAACCATCTATAGTGTTGCATGCAGCTTTGCCTGTGCTTGATTTGATATACACAGGTAGACATTCACAGGTAATAATCAAAAGTGTGCACTTAAACCAGTGAGTTAAATGATTCTTATATGACCTGCATGGTCAAATTAATAATTTGCATTTGCAAGCTCAGACACCATACTGAAGCCTCTTTGGAATAACGGACTGAGATGTCTGTAATAAATTTGGCTTTGGCATTTTGTTAGCTCTAAAGAATTTGCTTTTGCTTTTCCTTTTTTCTTTTTTTGGACTACTTTTAAATAGCTGTTGTAGCTCCAAGTCCACTACTTGGAGAGACTTAGTCTCTCCATATCTTTATTGGACGACATTTTTTTTTAATGTCGTATCAACACATACCTATATGTAGATTTTCTGATTTCTTTTTAAAACACACTGAGAAAATTTTTTTAGTTGACTAAGTGTTACTCAAGTAACTCAACTAACACTGAGTAGAATATTCTGATAACCAGCTTGAGATGTCAAAGGCAACCAAACTTGCATATTCTAAAGAAAATTTCAAATTTTCCACTACAGTAAAAAAACCCCAAAACCCAACAGATGTACGTCATGGTGGAAGCCCAGTCTATTTCTGGTATTTGACAAAACAGTAATGTTTTTTAATGTATTCTGATCATGCAATCCTCTTGTATATAAACTCAGTAGAAAATTTGTATACTGAACACATATAAAAAAATCTAGAACTAAAATTTAACCTGACAGTTTTATCTGACTAGCGCATTTGTATTTTCATGCTTAGACTAAAACACCTAATGAAAATAAAGGTATCTATTGCTTGTCCCAATTTTACGAAGTCTTTCTTTACAGTAACACCAAGATTTTTCCTTACTTGCTTTACTGCAGAAATAGAGAAATGCACATGTATGAAGAAATTACTTCACATATACAAGGTTGAAACTAGTAAAGAATAAAAATTTAACTTCATATTCATATGAGTAAGATTACATTATTACACTGCAATTTACTTATTTACTGAAAGTAACCACCCATTTTAGGAAACAAATCCGTGGTTTAGATGATACTAGAGAAAAAGAAGTTTTATTGAATTGCAGACATTGGAGATGGAAACATACATCAGAATAATTTATGTACCACCTTACCAGGGCTATGTTATTAGAAGAAATGGTAATGTTTTATGGGCTTATTGAAAGAGGAAAAAAGGAGCTGCCACATCATTGCTTGGAAGACTATTCAACAGCTTAATGTCACTTATTTTTAGTTGTAATCTCAAAGGACCAATCTCAAGCCCCTCCTTTTTGTTGACGTTTTATACTCTTATAAGTTCAAATTACAGAAGAAAAACATTAATTTCCTGTTTCATGACAGAAGGATGCTACATGATACTGCAGCTTGAAATTATACTCATCTTTTTATGTCCATAACAAAGATAATCATCTATCCCTAACCAATCTAACCATTTAATGTTTATTATTTAGGTAATTTTTTTTAGGTTTATTATTTCTCACATTCTTTTGACCTACTGAATGAGGTTCTACTGAATAATATTTCCCACTAAATGTTAGTTTTACATTGAATCTCATTTTATTATATTCTTCCCATGTTTCTAATTTCCACATTAATCGCAACTGGTTCCAATGTAGTACCTACGTCAATAAAGAGAATGCTGATCTTTCAAACCTCATCTGCCCTGTTTATTATCATATAAGGTAGCTGTAAATACTTTTTCTGGTTTTTTTTTGCAGATCATTTTGCCATCAAAACTGCAATCTTGTAGATCCATGGAAATGATTTAATTCCACCAAAAAATGTTAAGATTTGGAGTGTTGGAGAAACTCCCTTTGACTTTTTTGGTTTTGGCAAAATTAATAACGTAAGAATTTCTAGTTCAGATGCTATAAATGTCCATCTTTTACAATATTAATGAACTATATTTATTTTTATATTCCATATTTTGATTAATATTTTCAGTGTCATCAGAACAATTTTTCAGACATTAAAAATCCAATCTTTTAAGATTATTAAGATGAAAGACTTAACTCATGCAATACTGACTCAGTTGAGAATTTGGAGTTTTCATCTGAATTTGGAACTAACGCTTTGTTTTCAGATGTCAGCTTTTCCTAGACACACAAAAAAATCTTTTGACCTACTCTGCTGATCACCCTTTAACAAGTCATGAGTTTTGCTTTGGGAGTTTTGCTTTCCATATCCCATTCAATGAAAACAAGGAAAGCAAATGCTTTAGTGAAACCAAATCTTTTTCTTTTTGTAACATGGTCCAAAAGAAGTGTCTAAAATACATAAAGCTAAACATCATCTTTATCAACAGCAGAAATTCCAGACTGATAAAACTGTGATAGTTCACTTCAACTATTTTTATTTTCGTTAATAATATTACACTAGTGTCAGCACAACTTTCATCTCTTGTATTCTACATTAATTCCTGTTTTCCAATCTTTTACAGCTCTGAATCATACATAAACAAAAAATCTCTCCATTCTGTTCAGCTTTTAAAATTTATTCTACAAAGAGATGTTTCCTTTTATTTACATCAGCTAAGTCTAAACTTCTAGTGATAAAGTGGGATCTTGCCCTTGACTGATGCTGCTCAGTAAGTACAATGTGACTAAGGCTTTTCTGCATGAAAATATTTTAAGGACCAAACAAAGCTCAAAATCTAACCTCTTGATTGAGAACATCAAAAATACAATGCATAAGCAAGTTAAAAAAGGCTTCAGGAACAGTCAGCAAAGCTCACTTTTTTGTCATTTCATTAGTTTGCTAAAATTGAAAAATTGCATCTATGATGATATTCATCAGCACTGCAATTCCTATATGAATTATTTTTTTCACATTAGTAGAAAATGTAATTTATTAGAAAAATAATTCTTGAAACATCACTGTAATTTTCTTATTTTTAACTTGATCTGCTGTTATTTTTTGGCATTAAGAAGGCTGGTAAATGACCTCAGTGTGTATAATGCAGCCATAGCAATCAAAAAAGTGCTCAGAACAAATACCATCACTTTTTAAATAGAATTATTTGTTAAATGTAGCTTCACAATAAATACTAAGTCCCATCTAATTATATTGATTAATTAGCAGTTCATATAGAAATGCCAATTTCCTCTTTGAAAAATGCACCAGTTCTGCAAGAACTTAATTTCATAGAAACACAGCTTAGTATTTTCTAGCTAAGGAAAATTATATACCTGCAAAGACCACATAAACACAAGGGAAAGGTGCTTAGTACAGGCTTCACACATACTACATATTCTGGAATTCAATTATTTGCTTAATTTATTTTAAATTAGTAAAATAAATTCTGTGAACAAGCATGTAATACAGAAGCAAATAATAGTCCAGTATTGATTACATAAACCCCTTCTTTAAAACTGGACTCCCTCAACCATTCCAACCTCAAAGTAAAAGCCCAAGAAAAGAAAATATTGCTACTGATATATAACAGTTTTCCTAAAATAAAAAAGTATTGCGATAGCACAAAGGTAAATTAGAAAGTCTAGGTGAATGGGTCTTACACCAAATGAAAACTTCTGTTTATGGTCATTTTGCATGCATTAAGTGTAGCTTTATCAGACATGCTTGTGAAAAATTCCACAATTGCAATCGTTATTCAGAAAGGAGGAATAAAGACTTCTAATTACACGTTAATGTACACTCAGTAATCACAGAGTAATTGAAGCTGGAAAGGACCTCCAGGGGTCATCTAGTCCAACCTCCTGCTAAAAGCAGGTCTAATCAGCTCAGGTTGCTCAGGGCTGTGTCTGGGTGAGTCTTGAACATCTCCAGAAATGGAGATTCCACAGCCTCTCTGGGCAACCTTGACCAGTATTTGACCAAAATCTCCATAAGTGTACAATGAGGCACATCCTGAAAATGCAAATAGTTTATTTTTAGGCATTAATTAATCAGATATCGTATGTGCTGTTAATATACTGAAAATGAGTCCTGGAGATGCCTGCCAATTAGAAAAAGCAGTTTCCATTAATTCACAGTTCTGCTCATTATCCATTAGGTTTGCACAGTGGTTTGATTTCTTGGAAATACCAGAAGATCTAAGTTTAGCAAATAAGCCAAACTCACATTTTCAACACAACCATCAGGAAAGAGCAAAGACAAATTACTGCAAAATCATATTTGAAAAAGGACCTTCAATATTCATCTAAGTAGTTACAATCAGTAGTAAATAATAAAAAGATGGCCTCTCACCAAACCTCTTTACTGTATTACCCATTTCACTTGTGTGTCTTACCGGTCTTTCATGTTCAAGGATTGATGACTTTCCCGGCTCATACTCAAAAATACTTCTTGGTTCAGAACGGAACTTGCGGGTATCTACCTTTCTGTCAGGGGGATCCCAGTCATTTCTAAATAACAAATATGAGCAATTGAGTTAATTTACTGTCATCGCCATCTGCTTTCAGCTCTGTGCAAGAGAAACAGGCAAAACCAAATGAATTTCAGCATGGTTTCTCTTTCCAGGTTTCAGTTGTGAAATGTCTGGCCTAGCATCCCAATGCTTTAACCACCGTATCATCTTAACCTGTTTACAGCAGGTGTACTCAGTACAGCAGGAAAAATACTAGAGGTGTCCACCTATGTGATCACTCATACTTTTGATATAACTGGTAGACCAGTTTAAAAACTTCCCTGACATACTGTATCAAAATACCATGACATGCCTTCTCAAATTGCAAATTTACTGTATTTATTTTATGCACTATACTAATATAGGCAAGTGGTAGTTATTTTTGTCATCACACAGTATGATAGTAAGTCCATATTGAAAAAGTTACAAAATTTTCTGAGACAAAAACCGAGGAATTATTTTAAAAGGCAGTGTGAAAACCTAATAAATGCTCTTTATCTGTAGTAGAACTGCTCCTGAACATCCTTGTAAGCAGTATACTGTTTCCCTGCAAATTTGAATAGATAAACAAGAACAAGAATTTGGTAGTTGACTTTGGGACAGAAATTTATCCATTTTCTCTGTAACTATAAATTTGCTTTCAATTTAACAGTGCTATGCAAAGAATAAGAAGTAACTACTATATTTTTTCAGTCATTTACCATGTTATATTAATAGCTACCTTTTTGGGGGATAGTTAGCTAGTTACTATCATAGTGAGAGCCACCTTTTCATGGCAGTTTTTGTAGTCACTACCTACGTTGCATTTGGAAAACTGTAGCTCACACATCTTTTAATTTATCTTTGTGTAAAATGACCCACTAGTAACTCAAAGAATGGGGGGAAAGGGGAAATCCTATCAGCTATTGTCTGTATTTACAATAAGAAAGAGCATACACTGATTAAATTCTATCAGTTCTATCAGCCTTTCTGATGTGACTTGGTTTGATGTGACCTGACATAATAAGGCACATGTCATGTGCCTTAAAAAAATCTATGGGGTAGCTTTTGTTTACCATATGTTTGCGAGTGCAATTTCTGTGACACAGCCACCTCTATTTATAAAACGCCCTACATTTCAAGGGACTTATTTCTACGTGGCTCTCTTCTTCATTTTCACTGAGGAAAAAATGAAGTTTCAGAGCCAAAAAGGTCGTATTTTTTAGGAATGAAAAGGAAAATGGAAATGTTCTGATCAAGTTGCATTATACTGCAAGTCACTGAAGAAAAAAGGATGCTACTGAAATTCTGATTCACACTCAGTTCACTTAATTTACAGCGTTTACCCTGTAATCCCTTACGGACTATATTTTTGAGCCCAACTGCTCATGCAAAGCGTATCTTGCCTCACAGCTATGAAACTGTGATACATGTGGACCTAAGCCTCTTATGTGAGATTTTAAATACTCAGGCTTTACAGGCAATTAAAAAAAGAATCTCCCAATGGCAGGAAAAGATTGACGAGCTATAGCTGTCAGCAGCAGGCAAAGCATAACTAACGTGTTTGGCATCCCCTGGCCTGGAGAACATAGATTTCCACTGCCTGTCTTATCATGCAGGAGATTAAAAGGAGAGGCTAAACATCCACATTCAGTGCTGAAGCAGTTATTTTCAAGCCTGACAAAAGGAACTGCAACAGGCCCTAGTTTCTGTGACCAATGCATTTGGCCTAGCACCATATGATGACTCACATAACTTCAGAGATCAAAGCTAAGCAGATCCACGTTTTGGTGCCTTGCTAACAAAATCTACATTTCTGTATGACTTGCTAACAAAATTCAAACCTTGTGGCCTTTGGGAGGTAGCCCAACTCTAACCCCTAGCATTTCCTCTTGACAACCTGCCCTCAGCAACAGGAGTAGCCAAAATCAGTAACCATCGAGCAATCTTATTTTCCTCTGCAATATATGTATCTGCTGGATTACCTTTTGGATTGCCACTACCTACAAATTTTGCAAAAAGCCATAGTCTAGCCTTAACTTTAAACACTTAGTATGGTCTTTTCTCATAATATTTTATTCAAACTGTAAAATTATTTGAAACCGCTTAATATAGTTCAATTTCTACATATAAAAATGTTTACAATGTCCAAGCTGACAAAAATGGGCAAATTCTGTTTTGTTGCTTGAGTGTAACCAAGAGAGGTGGGCTTGTAGCCACAAATGGAACAAAACCCGACCCTTTTTATATATAAAATATATACATACATACACACACACATATAAAAATGTATAACATAATATTATACTAACAGGTAGTATTCATGAATGTAAACACTAAAGAAAAAGCTTTTTGCTTGAGCTAGTAGCTACAGATACGCTGAAGAGTCGAGAGTTTGTGTACACTTTGCACGGTTTTACCAGAAGGACAAGCATTTCTTTCCTGAGTTATTAAGTATTAACCTTTTCCAGACTGGACTCTAACCACTGGGACCTGGTTTTGTGCAGCAAGTTTGAAGCTGGAAAACCACGAGAAACCTGAAATGCCCCTTTAAACACCACCTTGGTCTACCAAAATGGAGATAGAGATTGAAAAAATGGGGATATAAAGCACTTCTGAGCTCTGGGGAAACGTTGGTTGACTGCTACACTCTTACAGTTTTGCTCTTCCTTGAATTTCAATTTACAACATCTTTTAGATCCTTTCTCTTTGCTACTGGATACCATAAATAGCCTTTCCTACTCCGATACTAACTATTCAAGACAGCTGCTAGAGCATGGATTGTTCTGAAACACAACAAGCAGGACAATCCTGCTAATGAGAATGAAAATCTTAAATGCTCATGGTGGTAAGAATAAGCACTTCCTTAGCACGTTGAAGCAATGGCAGCACCACACATGATGCCCCCACTACTGATGAAGATTACCCCTCATCACCTGACGGTCCCTTGAATAAAGCCCTTGAAGTCATGTTATTCTATAGCTGCTATTTTATCCTTTGTGATATCCTGTAATTGGATTACTGTACGTACCAAGAACACCTTTTGAAAATATGCTAACTTACTTTTCTGGTGTAGACCTTTCCCTCAGACGATGTGGTGGTACTGGAGGTGGCACATGTGGAGGTGCTAAAGGGGATGAGACCTTAAAGGCATCAGAGCTACTGTCAGAAGCGCTTTTAGACAATGGTCTGTATGTCTGCGTCTTTGCAGCTGGGTGTGCCTGAGCAGAGAAGGATGGACTGTAGCTACCTAATATAAAACAAAACAAGAAATAGTCACAGCATGAGAATGAGTTTTAATAAAACACAACACGGAATGCTACAAGAACTCACAGTTACTCAATAAAGCTGCAAGGTTACAAAAATGTGTAAATGCATTTTTAAAAGTATACTATGTAGCTCATTAGAATATTTTTTATACATTTCTATATAAAACTACAAACACACAGATGAAGTGCAGTATAGTTAAAATAAATTAATGATTAATTTGAGGAGAGGAGAAGTTAATGGCTGTATATATCCATCAGAGCTGTTAATGACAACCTGTAATTAATCCCCAGGCTCATCCTGCTTCTCAATTGTTCATTGTTCAGAAGGAAGAGAAGAGGCAGGAAGTGCACATTTCTTTCGTTGTTTTAATAATTACTGTTAGTCTGGGACAACTAGGCAATAGCGTATCTTGAAGAGGATCACAAGAGTCCAAACAGATCTCAAACAACTGACCCCCAAAAAATGCTCTCAACAGGACAGAAAAAGGCAGTATGAGAGCACATCAAATGCAACAAACACTGAAATGGAAGAATTTTGAATGGCATTTTTGCACAAGGCGCTATGGTTTTTTTGCACATATAGTCTATTCACACTTTCATTTTTGTTTTTATAAATAATTTTACCACATGGTTATAATCTTCTGAAAGACACAACAATTATGTATCCTAGATGAATATGTCTTTCTTGCAGCTAAATAACATCAACACCAGTGCCTATAGCAAAAATGAACAAGATCATAAAACAGAATCATCTGTATTAGGCACTCTTACTGCATATTTTAAAAGCTGTTTTCAGTACAACCTTTTTGTCTTCTCATGTCAGTAACTAGCATTTGTACTTTCACACAGTAGTTCCCGTTTCATTTTGAGAAGTAAAGGCCGCGTTACTCACAGTCACTAGTGAAAATAAATGCAATGTAATCAAGAAACTACAGTATTACAGTGTATCCCATCTGCAGTAAGAGGCCCACAGCTGCAATTCATTTCTGTAGCAAGAATGAAACCAAAATTAAACTTTGTTTCATTTGGGAAAAAAGGCATGAAAAAACACCAACTGAGATCAAACAAGACGATAAAAGGTGTTTATATAAGCATTATAAAGCAAGCATGAAGAGTTAACTACCGCTGTTACTTGGTGACATTAACAAAAGACTCATTTTGAAGTGAGGGAATAATTCCTACCAGTACTGTATGCATATGCAGTATTATACATGTCTGTGTCGTCATCTACAAAAAGAAATATGTATGTTACAGTAGTGCAGTACATGCCAGTTCATCACAGCAATGCAGCTTTCTTTTTGCAAATACAAACAGAAGATTGGTAGGTAATCAAGCGCTATATTTCTTTTCCTCATCTCATAGGTGTTTTCTGAAGACTCTCTCTTCCCGTTATACTTATCATAGGCTATTTTTACCATCTTATTTGTAAAATGGTATCTTCTGGTCATGTCACCCATATTGTGTACTTACTGGTTAGCACTGAATTGCAAATTATAGCTTTTTGTCTTTTGTTCTTCTCCCTTCCCCAAGCTCAATTCCTTCCTTTTGTCAGCTCTCCTCTGCTAGAGACTATTAAGTTGTTGTTCCTATCACAAAAAGCAACCTCAAAATACCTACTATGTGACTAGTGTTCAAAAGATCTTGCAAGCCAAAATTTTCCTGCTTACATTTTTTATTCTCCTACTAACATTCTGTGTGACCATACCGAATGCAAGCTCTACCTCAGACGAATAAAGTCTCCTTCCTTCCAGAGGTGTAATGAGCATAATTGCCATTTATACAGTTTCTTGAGATCCTTGGTAACAATCATGATAAAGGACCTTAACTCTAAAGCTAGTAATGTCACCAAAGCTCCATTTCAGCAAAACCAAATAAGACATTCTATGAAAAAAATGCAATTCGGACAGAAAACGTATCCTCAAAACAGCCTGTTTATTAGCCCATGCTGTTCTAACACGTGAGCTCTCCAAAAGATAGCTGGTATGGTAGGAGGTTTGCAGTGGCCAATTCCTCATCCCTCAAACTGGAGATGAGGATCACTTCACTGAGCTCCCTGGTGACATGGAATCATACTAGGAGCATACCTAGCCTAATCACTTTAATTTTTATTTAGTTTTAGTAATAAAATAAACCCATCAGAAATTTTCAGACTTTAGCAGAGGAAAATAGCTCTCTCTGCAGTAAAATCTATCTTCAAATTTACCCATCTGATTTGATTCATTATCTGACACTTGGTAAACACTTGTATTTTCACATAGCAGACAATCAAAATGCAGAAAAGTGCATTTTTTAATACCACTGAGAACCACCCAGCCAAGACAAAAGCATACTTACCAGGCTTATGAACCATATGGATTTGCTTGAACATTGTCTTGTACCAATCCTTCGGCCTGTCAACTGTCTAAATAAAATACAGTTTTTAACAATTAACAAAAAAATAAAAATACCTGGGTGTACAGATCTGATCAGACACTTAATGTTATTCCGGACACAAAGTCTATTATGTTTCGTCCCCTATTTAATATAATAATTTTCATACCATCTATTTCAAATGGTGTATTTATACTTCTCATCTAGGAATTCCTGTAACAAGTTCTGGGAGGCACTGAAGACTGAGTCAGTTTTGGACTCTGGTCTTGGAGGGTACAATGGTTAGGAACACAGGAATTAGTGCCAGAGCAAGAGTTTATCTTCCTAGTGCCCTATATTTGAGAACGATGAATGCTAGATACTTTACATGAAAATACAAACACCTCAGCAATTACAAGCTTCTTTTTGAAATCCTGGCAATTTCCAACTTAAATTATCTTCAAAATGTAATTGTTAAATAACGCAGAAAAACTTTGGAATACTACTGAGAAAAGAATTAAGACAACACTATATTTAAGAGTTAATGTTTGGATTGTAAACAAACAGTATTTCCTTTTATCAGTTTTAAATTCCCTTTCCAGGCAACTTAATTTTAACTTATTTTTCTATTTTGAGAAAAGTGAATACAATATACCTTTCAATAACCGCTCATTAAATTATACTTATCCTTACTTTTGTAAAGGAAGCAATCCCAAAGTTCCCAAACTCTCCTCATATCAACATTTGCTCGCGCTTCTAATTATTTTTACCTCTTACCCTTCTGCATTTTCTCTTTTGCTGCAATTTTCTTTGAGATAAGATGATAATATTTCAGAAAAGAAGATAACACAAAGGCAAACATGTTTTTAATATTATTCTTCTTAGGTCTTAAAATTTTACTTGTTCCATAGTAGTCAGAAAAGCAAAAGTTTTAATGCAGATGTACAAAATTATCTTCAAACTTCATGGTGCACAGGGATAATTCAAAAGATTCCTCTTGATGTGCATGATCTTGCATTAGCTAATATTAAATCTGCAATCACTCTGCCCACTGCTCTTTACCATGAAAAGTGAAAATCCACAAATTCTCTACAAAATAACCAACAGATCTGAGTGTGTTCACCTGGCCCCATGCCATCTTTAGTGAATCACACTTTTACCCTAAATACTTGTTACAGTTACTGTACATAATTAATCTGTTTTGTTAACAATGATGAGCTCTTACTATAAGGGACTAGGCAGAAAATGCTTCTGTATTTTGAGGAATCAATATGAGTTCTCATAAAATTGCTACTAAATGACATTTTAAAAAAAAATTGTTTAAAAGAAGAGCTGACAGTCAACTGAAGAACTCAGGGATCTGCTGAGGAAGAAAGAAATTTAAACGG
Source organism: Fulmarus glacialis (assembly GCF_000690835.1). NCBI lineage: Eukaryota > Metazoa > Chordata > Aves > Procellariiformes > Procellariidae > Fulmarus > Fulmarus glacialis. Next base: position 57,910 of record NW_009196744.1, on the reverse strand, counting down.
CAGGTTATACTTTTTACCCAGACCTGCTTGCAAGATAGAAATGAAGGAGATATAGTTTTGTATCAAGATCAGGTCCCTTCCCCTACCTACCAACATTCCTGACTTCTGCCAAAGAGAAGATATGCAGATGCAGATTTGGACCATTTTAACATTGTTTCCCTAAAGGTATTACACATCTATACTAGTGGAACTCTGGTAAGAATAATTTAGGCGGATTTGAAACAAATATGCTGTCTGGCGCTCCAAGATCGTATATGTTCAAAAGTTTACAAGAAAGTCCAGAAGGTCTGAAGGAATTCATGTTGATGCATATAACCTCCATGGTACTCCTCATTTCCCACAGCAGTACAAACCTGCAATGGTCCCATAATACCACAACTGCCTTTCTGATTGTATTGGGCCAAAAAGAGTCTTCCAACAGAGCTCAAATCAGTGACAGGTGAATAGATTGGAAACAGTGCATAAATATCACTGCTGTGACCCTACTGTTTGTCAAGGGACAAAGGTGCATAGATATCTCTTTGCCAGATCGTCCTTATCAGTCAGGTCCTCCACAAATCCACAGGAGGCTTCCACACAGAGATTAGGTACGGAGAAGCTCCCACGTGACTAGAGAAGGTGGTCTCCCAACATCTTTCTGCACATTCGAACGTTTTTCTCTCATCATCTCCGCCCCAACCCCCACCCTGGGGTTTAAAGCCTCAGCCAATAATTTGGCTTTAGGACTAGTTAAGGAACAGAATAAATTAATTTAAAAATACATTTTCTCAATTTATATTCAGTAATCCCACATACCAACATTTGTTTGAGGAGTTAGCAGTATTCACAATGCACCAAGCCATTCAGATGCCATCCTGCTTTGCATATATTATAGTTGTTGCAATTAAATGTTGGAACACAGCATCGTCGTATGTGAATGAACAATCAGCCAACTAGCGTGAAGAGGACATAAGAAGTACCTGCAGTTGGTACTTAGGAGAGTCCATAATCATTGCAGTATTCTAATAATCCATCAGAAAGTATGCAATTAAAGGAGGCGTTTATGACTTTCAGTGGACCTTCTGCGTTTTTTTTTTTCCTGGCTGAAATATTACATCACTAAGTATGGAAAAGAAATCTGGTGGGACTTGATTTTTTTTTTCATTCTTAGTAAATAGAGGCCTTTTCAGTCTACAGATTAATTTTGATAGTTAGTCATGAAGCGATCATTTTGCATAGTCTAAAACAGTGCAGTCATACTTCTTTCCACGAATCTGTCTTCTCCTTTCCTAGGACCCTGTCGGTGGTAAACTCTGGTGGTGCCATTTGACTGAATGCTTTTCTGAGTGAACAGTATTTTACCCTCTCTTTTCCAAAGACTTCATTTTTAATGCCTTGGAATTTCACCATCTTTGGGGCAGGGCTTGGCACGGTGGCAGAACTTAACAATGATCTGAATTTTCAGGCTTCAGACCTGCATTTCCCAGAGCTGGCAGGAACTAAAGTGGTACGGAGGGAACATGCTAACATGGGATGGAGGTTCTGAGAGAAGGGAAAGCTTTATAGGAATCCTGCCCCTCTCAGCGGCTTTGGACAGAGAGGGTTTGCAGGAATAGAAAGAAGAGAACATCACTCCGCCTTCCCTGGCTAAACAGCTGTCACAAACCATGTTCTGAGAGTAAAGACAGACTTGGAGGAGATAACCACAGCTTGAAAAATCTCTCTACTCCTGAAAAGTACTCCAAATCTGGAATACAGATACTCCCAAGTTCTTACTTACAAGCTTACCTTTGAGTAGCATAGTGTTTCGGAACACAAGGCGTATGTCACCTATCACCCGTGAATCTGCATTCACTGCTTTTTTGATAGACTGTTGCCATTTTCATAAAGATGGAACAATAAGAAACTTTTAAACTTTGCATGCAATGATAAACTCAACTAATTTGAAAACTTCTTTCTCCCTCCAGATGGAGCGAGACTGAACTTTCTGGGAGAAGATTCCTATTTGGATTGCTCCCTGACCTTGGGGACAGAGCGAGTGTTATATCCTACTTTCTACTGTTCATGAGAAATGCAGTTACAGCACTTTTGCATGTTTCTGCATAGCACTGCACTTCTGAGAGGTGTCAAGGGGCAGCATATTTGAGTTTTTTGCTGACAACTATATCACCTTTGTTCTTACATGACTGGGGTACACGGGGCTCAAATATACTCGCGCACATTTAAAATGTAATCTCAAAACAGTATCTTGAAAACAATCTCACTTCCAGCTAAGTCCTAAGGAAGCAGAGTAAGGACACAAAGTGGCACATGAGACACACGCTCACACACACATGCTAGCATAATCTTTTAACTCGTATCTCATTGTGAGAATGATTTCTATAATACTAGGTTCACAAGCTATAAGATATTTTGAAATTGAAACATAAAAACCAGAGCAAATCCAGCTGAAAAATGTCCTAATTCAAATTACATTATGTTTTTAGGAGAAAATCTGAGAGACTCAGACCATATGATACGACAGTTAAATATAGGTTGGCAGATTGCCAACTGTTAAGCACACTCGAGGGGGATTTCTGTTATAATCTTATATAACTGATATGCACCCTATTAGATCAATCCGCTACTAAAAAAAGAAGACAAATAATTACTTTATCCTATGTAAAGCATAGGGACATATTTACTTAAAAAGGGGGTAGGAAGCTAGAGCATTATTGCAAAGAAATTCTTCATTTTTAAAAGATTCTGATTGTATTACTTTTTATGTCAAAAATAAAGCAAGAAATGCCAGAGTTTCCCCCCATTCTTATCAAAATTGTCCCCATCTTACCACTTATTCTGAGTTTTTCCTATTGTTTTTCTCCATCAGTTCCTGATTTTCCCCCTTATTTTTCAATCCATTGAAGCAGTTCTTGGCAATTACAACACAGCCCCATATGTCAGTACTGGCAGAGCGCATACATCCAACAGCTGCTACATCCTTGCACCTCACAAAGACTTCACCTGCAAGGGCTCTGCCGCTTTCATCCTGGCTCCCACTCTTCTTACTCTTTCTCCGACTAGCACAGCACTTCTTCTCCGGCTGGGAAGGCCAGTAAGCGCTTCCTTTACAGACCTAGTGCAGCTGCCACTGTGCTCTCTGGACCAGCCAGAAGAGGCTGCCCTGACAGCAGAGTGGAAAGAATGCTTCAGCATAGTGAAAACAAAACTCTTCAGTTCGACATCCTGGGACCACTCAAGCAGTGACGAGTGGCAGATGATCAAAACTGGGCTAGTCACAATGAAAGGGTTTCCACGCTGTTCGTTTACGTGTCACTCAAGGGCACAATGATTCTATATTGCACTTCCACAAAAATACCGGTCGCTTAGCTCATTATCAGAACAAAACTATTCATTTCTACGGTACCCTGATGACAGGAGAACCACCGTCCCCCAAAAATGCAGAAGGGTGAGATTTTTATATATATATACACACACACATATGCATATATGTATACTTGCATGAATGCATATATATAGTATGTATAAACTTTATTTTAGAAATGACAAGACAAACACAATTACTGCATATCTCGAAAAGGCAAGAACTACAAGAGAAGCAGGAAAGAGACACAAAATTTTGGCTACTTCTAATTAAAACTAGAAACATGAGGTTGCCCAATTATGCTCCCACCAGCATTCTCCTTTTCCGTCAACACACAATATTATATTCATGAGCTCGCTGATTACACACGCTGTATTCCACATTATATAAGACTAGAAGAATGTGAAAAACCCATTACCAACAATCAATTCATTGTATGAGTTCACACACAGATTCCCCAGAATTTCCTACCGTTCTAATTGCTGTAGGGATTCCAGATTCATCTACCGGGCCAATCCCTGCATAATGTGGAGCTTTAATGACTGTAATTTTTTTTTCTTCTTCTGAGGATCTACAGATTGGTATTGTACTGGTGGTGGTGCTGCTGCCAACAGTCTGAACATGCTGTGAGTATGTCTCTGTGGACTCTGTAAAGATAATATGACAGAATATTGTATAACGACACAATAATCATACTTGGCAGTTATAACACGCTTCTCCATTTCAGTATGCTGTACAAAGACTGACAACAATCTTAACCACATACATATACAACACTTAAAGAAAATCCTCTTAGCTGGGGCTTTACCCTACTTAATGTTACATTAACAGAATTATAAACTTATTTAAGAACTAGACGGGCTATTCAACTCAGATCTTCTTAGATTAGAGGTACTTTTGCAGCATCTTGCTTACAAAAAAAAAAAAAGAAAAAAATCCACAAACCCAGCAAAATCTATTGAGAAATAATGACAGCAGCCTTCTTCCTACAAATCAAACTCTTGCACCTTTCCTATCCATTCTCTGAAACTAGTGATATAATTTCAAAACTACTCCCCCCGACAAAATCTAGCAAAATATAGAAAATTGCCGTTCTGTAAGCACAGCAACAGATTCCAAGCATCTCTCCACAAAGACTTTATGTGATATGTGTTTAGAAACATTAAGTTTTGATGCATGAATATTTTTAAAAAACAAATTCTGATGTATAATTTTTGCCCCTTAAAGTTACGTTGGCATGTTCAAGTGCCTCTATATATAATCCATAAAAATGGACCTCAGTAACTTGGCATCTGTAGAGCAATCTAATGATCCACCTACAATACTTCAGGTGAACTGTGCAGGCTGTTACTGGTTTGTGGTGACTTGCAATACTTCTACCTCTCTCCCCCAAATCTTCCTTTATAATTAATGAAATTAGTATGTCACTATTACCGTTTCCCTCTAAAATTCAGAGCAATTTATTTAACAAAAAACACCTCACTGCTGGGATATGTCACACGAAAATTTGTACTGCTGCAGATGATGTATTTGTCTCTTGCATGCAGGAAAAAGAGCCTTACTCCTTCAGGCAGCAGTTTCAGTAAATTATGTTTCAGTAAATTAGTGGTCTGCTATAACAAAGCATCTTTTTTTGTAAGAACAGGTACAGTGCTTGTGAGACATTTCCACAGCAGGATAAATGAATGTAGGGAGTAAAAATAAATATTCTAACACTACTGGTGAAGATTACAATTGCCTTTCCTGTGACATTAACATCCGTTGATTCTTCTGAAGCAAAATATTTGAATCATAAAATAAATCAGCAAAAGGAGCTCTGGTGACTGAAAGCTCTAATTTTAATTTGAATATTTCTGCTCACTCCTACTGCAGAGAGCTGGATTTGGCATGGCTGCTTCAGCTATTTACTCAAGTTTGAAATCCTGTAAATAATCCAGTGCTACACATATATGGCGAGGGGCAACTCTGCATGGCAAACGTCTGAATATTTGGGCCTTTCTCCCAAAATGCATGATGTTAAATTTAGAAAACATTTTGGATTTGATCCTTCATTCTTCATAACCCTCAAACTGAGGCCATCAGTGGGATTTTTACATGAGCAAGGAGAATTAAATCAGGTTGTTATTATGGAATACAGAACTTTAGCATCATACAAGAGTAAAAGTAATGGTAAAACACTTTATTTATTTGAGGTATATCCAAAACAGAATAGGCCTTTAGATTAGCAAACCGGAAGCAAACAAAGAATCTAGAATTCTGGGATGTGGAGAAACCCACATATAGAGTTTTTGTACTTATCACTATGATAGGAATAGCAGCATTTGTCTAAGCAGCAGGTCTCAGAGCGAGAACTGTCACCTGATTTCCCCACATGCACAACTCCAAGATCACATTCAAATTATTTTGCATGTATAGTCTTATCTGAATATGCAAAACACTGGTAGAAAAAGCAGCAAACAAATGATTGTTCTGGCAAAACTGGATTATACTGGCAAAGCTTCTTTCTAAGGCTGATCATGTATTTTTAAAACAAAAATTAACAATGCCCTACAAAAAAACCATAAACAAATTACAGACTGACATGGCTTTAGGTGTTTAAAAGCCCAGAGCCCCATCCTTTGTTGGCAGTATTTCTACTGAAGATTACAAAAGTTGTGGGGCGAACCAATGTACAAAGTTGGCCCTTGGTTTCTTAAAGAAGGCAAAACCTGAAGGGGCTGCACAGGCTGAGTTATTCTGATATACGCTCTTTCCTCAGTAAAGCTAGTAGACAGGTGGCAAGAGGTCACTCTCACACACGTAAGTAATAGAACTTAATAGTAACTCCAGTTCAGACTCATTTCTGTATCTAACAACAACTGCTATTATTTTTTTGCATTTACTTCCCAAGGTAGATGAATAGACAATACCTTCATTATGGATGTGAAGCACTCTGCAGTTGCTTGCAATCTTTGCCACATGAATTGGAATATGTTGCGTAATGTATAAAGCAAACATTCTGTGTGAGGCTTACCCATCATCCTGCCATGCTGCATGATAACAATGTTGGAATTGAGGGAAGCTGGTGGAGGGTAAGCTGAAGAAGGGGAAAAAGGCCTCTGAAAGTGACTCACTGGGCTGGCAGCAGTGCCAGAGTTCCCATTCACTGCGATCTGAGCCTGAGGGAAACAAAACAATATCCCATTAAACTACACACAAAGCCCTCCGACTGCCATCCCAAACAAAGAATGATGCAAGACTGTCATCCACACAACAATTACCAGTTGTCAGGTACCTAGCCATAATGGCATCTGCATTCACTGAAATACAAAACTCATCACAAGGGGAGCAGAATGTGTTCCTTATATACCTTGTACCTCCCCCCTTCTCTCCTTGTATGTGCTGTCTGTGAAGCATGCTGAAGTCATGGGAAGGTGACAGGAAGACCATGGTCAAGGCAATGAAGATGGCACAAACAAGGTCTGCAGAGGTCTGACAGCAATATAAAATGAACATGGCAGTAAAAGTTCCTCTCACTGTGTGAAAAAGGCTGCCTGCCACAGATCACTCACTCCAAGAGACATATTCCTTTAATGCACATGCTCAAGCCCTGTTGGTATTAATGGGAACTTCTGTGCAGACCAAAGGGAAAAGTCTCACTAAGACTAGCTAAAGAGGGTGAGCCAAAGCTTCTTTAAAAAATGGAAGCCAGCTAGAGTGACTATGGGATGCCGATATGTAATCTATCACAATAAAAATAAATAGCACCAATTAAAAAAAACCATAACCATAAAACAACAAAACAAAATCAAATAAATAAAATGGGAGAGCTAAGCAAACTGGCAGTACAGCAGCATCGCAAGCCATCTAGGCTTTAGTCCCACGAGGTACTTCTGAAACAATCTGCTTCCCTGCCCCCAGATTTCGAATCCCCACATCTGGCTGTAGCACTTTTATGGCGAGTATTGCAAGGATCAAAACAGAGATATTGAGAAAGCATTGAATGAAATGAGAGGGTAGTGAATATTTCAGTAGAAAAGGGAGGGAAGCTCTCTGTATCATCTCTTTTAATGCAGAACTCTAAATCTGAACAAAATCAGAAGTGCTACAAACTTTGCTCAATTTTATATAACAAAAGAGAAGATCTAAAACATGCTGTATACGAGACTATTTGAAGCAGCAAAGCATAAATAAAAAATTTGTTAAGAGGCATATTATTTTTACATTTAAAAATGAAATGGTTCATGACCTCTTGCATACATTTGTATTTTGGAGATTACTGATTTGATTTGAAATTTTTAACGTCTGGGCCTCCAATAGCTAAGAGAGCAAAACAAATTCTGGCTCCTATGCAGACATCATGTGAACTCCTCCTGGATGCATTCAGGGGTTTCTCATTTTAAGGATGCCTGTTTTCAGAACTGAGCTGAAAAGTTTGTGTTGTGGTGACGTCTCCATTAAAACTTTTATGTTTAAATGTTTTCTCTCTTCATAAAGTCAAGAACCAAAATGTAAACTAAGTTGCTTTTCTCACACCATTCTCCCCTCCAACAGAACTTGGAGATGTAAGAATATAAAAGCTACATGAGCTCCAAGATAGCATTTCAAGAGGTATGAAGCCATGTTTTCAGATGAGGTTCCTAGATGAGGCCAGCCATCTCTACCCTACTTCAGGGGTTCATCCATTCTGTTTTCCCGCATATTGTCTTTTTGGGAAAGCTTGTTTCTAGGGAAGGCAGGGTGCAACCATGTCCAGAACCTTACACCTTCTTACTCATTGACTATGGCTTTTGTTCCTCTGAAGAGAGGAGCAGAACTAGGGCGAGTTCTTTGTAGACTGGAAAGCTACTCCTATGAATTTCTGTAATAAAAAATTAAGATATTCCTGTGATGGGCCTTACCAAATAGCTGGGTTAGACAGTAAGGCTCTTACACTAAGTAGGACACAATATTGTGAAAACAGGATCCACACAAGTAGCTTACGGACATCAGCCATAAATGTATATGTGGCACATCCATACATGACATTTTTGGGTTTGCTTCTAAAGGTTTTAGAGAAGGTATCAGCTCAGCCACAATTTCTTAGTTCCTAATGACTTCTTCTTTGAGGAAAGTTTCCGTGAAGGTGGCTACTGCATGTGTTTACCTGATGCATCTTGCACTGGTGAGAGGGTTAGCTATACAAGATAGTTTTGCGAAGTTTCAAGTTCCAAGGGCCTTTTCCTGCCCTTGGAATCATTTGGGAGCTATTGACATTTCAATCTGAGAATGTGGTTTAGTTCCAGGTGACAGAGTTTGTTCCCAGATTTTAGAAGGAAGTGAAAATTTTAAGATGCCTATTCGTGAATTAGACCTTTTACTTTCCTAGGTAATCTCCTTTGTGGGAAAATAAGATGATACAGAAAACAACTCTTTCACCAAAATGCACCTATTTCCCAGCTTACTGGGAAGATAATCCTCATCTCTTTCATTCTGTTCGTTTTCCTAGGCTCCTCCATTTATTTTTTCTCCACTATACTCTACCTGTGCTCCACTGCTAGCAGAGCCACCTGCTTCTGCTGCTAGGTAATCAAACTCTTGTAAAGATTCCTCCTAGGTACCAGGTTTAAACTTCCTTTAATTTGCCTGAGCATCGGAAAGAGCAGCTCTCTGGACTTCTGAATCAGAGCAGAGAAAAGTATCAATTTGCGATTGGAGCTGCTTTCTAACTTCCTCTCTGCTGTTTGGGAAAGAGGTCCCATCACGGATGTCTGAGCAGTTTTGTGCAACAATGCTGCACAGCACACCCCTGGCCTCAAGACATTGAACTAGGCTGAAATACTCAGGATCAATTCTTGAAGCTCGAGACAGTCCCGGAACTTGGGAAAAGGCAAAATCTAATGTGTACTTCCATTTCCAAGTTTCCATTAGAATCCACAATTTTAAACTACGTAAATAAAAAGAACCCATGAAAATTACTTTATAAGGGAAATGTTCGTAATTGGAATACAATCAGAAAAAATAGTTTCCAAAACCAGCTGTTCCCCGATTTTAACTCCAGTTCTAAGCATAAGCCCAAATAAGAATTACAATTCTCATACTTCAGGTTTTCAAAGAAGCTATAATCTGACTAAAAGTATGGCCAAATAACCACAGTTTTATGTTTAGCTCTGCCTTTTGCCTGAAATATTTTACCATTTTGTTGATTCTGCTCTTCCTGATGCTGTTTCTTCTTCTCAGAAGATCCCCTGTAAAACCTTTTTGCCTAAGCTCTCATCAAGGACCTCAAGAATAAACAAACATCCCCAATGAGGACATAATGTCTTTGAAAATGTGGTTCCATGTTATGCGGGCACAATGCTGGATGGCACAGTCTTATATTACTTTTATTGTCCTCTCAGCAGTTTTCATTCACAAAACCAACAGGGGTCTCCTTTGAGAATGAAGATCATTACAGGAGTAGAGCCACTAGCAGCACACGTGTGTGTGCCACCAGCTTCCCCATCATTTTCTCATTTCATGGATACATTTATAGTCATCTGGCCCTCCTCTACAGAGGACGGGAGAGGCAGACTTTTCTATGCTGCAGAGGTGGGTCTTGTCAGCAGTTTAATTTCTATGGGGCTCTTAAGACTGTTTGGGGGTTTTTGCCCTATGGTGGGAGACTCATCCTTTCTCTTTGTCCATTAATGGTGAACAACTGTTATGCTCATCCCTGCCATGTCTAAGAGAGAAAGTGGTGGTCAGACCTGACCATAACATATCCTTCTACAGGGAGACTACCCAAAAAAGGAAAGAAGGAAGGAATGTTGACTTTAGCTTACAAAAATGGTGCTCAAAGAAAACAAATACAGTTAGCTGATTATTTTAGAAGTAGGTTAGAAGAAAAATATAAATGTTCCATGCTTTCCATAGCTAGTAAATGGTCATGTAGTGATTGTGCTTTATTTACACATACCAGTCTATATTGATTATGGTATCTTTGGTTACAACTATTGGGCTGTATGCAGATTCACAGTACTGATTCTTTATTTAAAAAAAAAAAAGGTTTCAGAGCTCTGTTACAAGAGTTAGGAATGACAGCTTTTGCGTGCCTGTTATGAGTATTTTTTTAACAGCCTCCAGAGCACTGACAACAGATCGTTGATTTTCCAGGTGACTATATGCAAGTTTGGGCTCAAAATACTTCTTACAAAATATACACGAAACTTTAGAAATGTGTACACTGTTCGTTCTTTTCAGACTTGAAAAGCATGCTGAAGTATTTGTACAAAGTTTGAACACTGTTGTGACCCAGTGAAACTTTGGTCTCAGAACATCTCTCTGTTTTGTAATTCAGCAATGAATTGCTCAATTTAAATGAAGGCTTTGTTCTGACTCTTTTTAATCACACAGATAATCTCAAAAGAAATCAGAAGTGATCTGGATTTAACCCAAATTCCATACCTTCTTTCTACCCATATATGAGTGTACTAAGGTACAGAAAACTGAATGTACATATAAAATGTCTAATTGCATGCTGTTTCTTTCCTTGACTTAACCAAGAGAAAAGTAACAGGACACTTGGCTACTACAAGATTATTTATGAAGTTCACTCCTGTAAGAAACTGTGCTTAGGAGAGGAAAAGGTTAGTTAGAGGAGAGAAAAACAGTTTTGGCAGTCAGTGGTCACGGCTGGGGAAAAAACTGCGTTAAATATTGCCAACATTTACTATGAATTTGCAAGTTATATTATTGAAATCCGTACCTCAGTATAAACCAAAAATGGTAGTAGCCCAGATGCTACAAACTCCAGAAACCTGTACGTTGCTAACAATATTTTAAACAGATCTTGTCAAACTCGACAGACCGCTTGCTTTTAACGCATTTGGAACAGATATTTATTGAATTTATTTTCATTTATTTTAAGCAGTGTTTGATACACCTTAGCCGATCATACAACTGTGCAACAACTTAGCATCATTTTCCTATTACCAAATCCGCTATGCCAATGATTTTTTTAAACAACTGTTGCAAAACATACTGTCAGACTGCGAACACAGAAAACTACTAACGGAACACTTGTCTGTGTAACAGGATAACAGACAATTTTGAATTCTTTTCCCCTTTGACAACCTGTTTGAACAAAATGGAGGAGGAAAAAAGGAAGCATAATTACATGAGAAGTGGCAGCAGTGTTGGTTAAGGTGGTGCCATCTGACACAGCAGACATCTGGCTCAAGGTTGGGGAAGGTGTTTCAGAGCAGTCAGTAGTATCATAGCTACAAGTCTGCAGCTCATCTAGAATGGCTGTGGAGGACTCACTCACTGTGCAGGAGGAGCACTCACTCATGGCAGAATCTGTGCTTACAGAGGCTGTTTCGTTCCTGTGGATAATACTTTCAGAAGCTAGGTATGGGCATTTATATGAAAATTGTGAAAGGGCTGGGGTTTTATAAAAGCGTGAAGGCAAAAAATCATCAAGCGTTGGCAAAGAACGTGGTACTAGATGGGTGCCACTGTCTGGTGAGAAAGAGGCTCTGTTAACTGGTACCACAGGAGGAGGAAGAGGCAGTGGAGAAGCTTCTGTTGCTGTTTGTCTGTGTGTCTGTGAAGCATTTACCTCCATCACAGGGGCAGTTACTTTCTGGTTTCCAAGCTGAGATTTGAGGAAAAAAAATAAGAAAAGAAACAAATTACCAAATGAATAAAAAACTTTTCCCTTTGCCTCTTGCTGTGTGTAGGAGAATTACAAAAGCGTAAGTTTTTCAGCAGCCCGAGGAAGTTCACATTCACATGGATTAGGAAATAAATCAACCACGCTCTATATTAAAGTAGGAAAACATGAAAGAAATGAATGCATCAAATACTAGTGGAAGCAATGCCAGAAACCATAGTGTGCTGGGGATGAATATTCATAATGTACTGCATACATTAATGATCTCAGTTGTGCATCGAGAAGGTTCAGACTATTTTATGCTTTACATAAATATGAGGCTAGAGAATGTCATGTACGTTTTGTTTGTAAAAGGAAAAAAGGATCTGCAAGTCTGATCCCTATAAATGTTGCTCTCTTTTTTGTCAAAGGACAGGTATCATTTTGAAATTAACTGTAATACACAGATGGGCAGGACTGCAAGCTAAATGGAAACACTAATATTGAATGTTCATATGATCTGCAAGCAATAGGCTGTGGACTTTTTTGCCTCTTGTGACTGAGTACATCTTCTCCACTGCCTCTCTAATAAAACTGTTTGGATGATCTTAGAATTTCCAAGCACCCTGGAAGCACCCTGTCAGCCTACTGCATAAGGTGTATGCATAGGAGTCTTTTCAACATTAGAGGACTCAAGGATTGTTAGGGTAACTGGTATAAATCTGAGGAACAATAAAGATTGGGAGCACAAGAACAGGGCAGAGATGGCTTTGTACTGAAACAAAACACGCTAGTTGTTTGGCTTCAGCATAATTTCTTAAAAGTATAACGGAATGCCCTCAGGAGAGTGCTTCTGAAAACTGCCACACAAAGTATGAGAGCTTTATGTTCTGTTATTTCAAATCAGACACAGGACACTGGGTTTAAACTAGTCCTAAAACTAGCTTTTTGCATCTGCAAATTCTTTTTGAATTAAAGATACATGAAAAGCATGTTGGCATCCAATCTTTGTTAAACAGCTGCACAAATCCTTCTATACCGCCTATTAGCCACAAGCTTTCAATCAATTCCTGAAGTACGTCAGAATGCCTACTTCAGCACTAATGGTTTCACTTTTAATAGGGCTGAGGAACTGCAATAGCTGCAGGGAAAGTGATTGGGATTTTAAATGTATGTAAAACAGAGGACATTAAGATACCATATGCAGTAATTACTACTTAAAAAAGCAACATTTAGTCATAATTATCACATTGTTGCCAATAATATTATGGTTATTTCCTATGCTTAGAATAGGCAAATGTCTTTAACTCTAATAATTCAAAAAATCTTTCAAGCCATCAGATTAAAATGCCATTTTGGTATTTTAATCCAAAATCCGAAAATATCTTCTAAAGCCCTTATGGAAGACTTGGAACACAACCCAGATTGTGCTACTTATGAGAGGTCACTGGGGCTCCAGTTCCATAATTCTTGCTGAGATCAACTAGAATTTACACAAATAACCTTACTGAGGTCAATGGGACCATCCCTATGAATAAGCATTTCAGAAAAGAATCTTAAGCATGTGAACAGATATCCATCACTTGTTCCAAATGGTTCAAAAGAACTCTTCGGCATTACTGGACCTCTGGGGTACAAAAAAATAGCCAGAAGCTCCTGTTAAAATCTGCAGTTAAAACAGTGAAGAAACTTAGTCAAACAGCTTAAAATCTAAATCTTATTCACAGCAATGTTTCAAATCTACAAATGAAAAAAAAAAAAAAAAATCTTTCCATAGAGTAAATCTGAACAGATTACTTCTTAATCAGAAAATCAATAATTGAGTGTATGACTGTAAAGGAGATATGACTTTTAGAGATAACTAATTTGCCAAAGGAAACTTTAAAAGAACAATGGAATACTATCAAATAATTTCATTAAAAGCAATCATATGCAGATGTGAAACAGCCGGTTATACAGCATAGTATATCAGGGGATTAAGATATGCGCATATATGTACACATATAAGAAACAGTAATTTCACCTCACAGATACATAAAGGGAAGACAGAACCATCATTCATGATGAATTTCATCATCCATGTCATAATTCAAGATCTCCAGCAAAAGACGTGAACCAGGAGATCATAATGCAATTATGAGGCAGAGCCAATATGAAGCTCTGAAGTTCTTGAGACCAGATATCCTCTCAGCATCCCCATAAGAAAAGTTACATATGACTGAGCCAAAATATGTAAATTGATCTCTCAATTGTTAAAATAACAGGAAATCTTGGAGACTTGGGAAACCTAGTAAGCCTTCTGGCTTCAAAATGAGAAGACTGCCTGCGTGCTTGAGAAAAGAAGGGATGGACAACACAAGAACAGATATTCAGGGTGCATCCAGAGCGCTAGTGAAATTGAGTTCTTAAAGAATCAAATTAATTGTGTTTGGCAAATAATAGCTGATTTCATTAAGCCAAATTCTTAAAAAGAATATAAAACTACCACTCTTACAACGTGGGTAGAAGGAATGCAGCAATTCTAGGTACTGATTCCCAAAGGAAGTTTCTCAGCTTTGTGGAGTAAAACTTGAATATTCTGCTTGGTTCTAGAATTCTGTCATAGGTACAACCATCACTCTGGGACAGAGTGGCTGAAATAGTGATTTAAAACAGCATTATTTTTGAAAACTGATTACACCATTTAAAAAACATGGGAGTGTTGGTAAACTCTAAACAGATTACTAATCCATATTTTTCATCATTGTGAAAAATATGAGAAGGACAAGGCTGAATGCATTCCAGAAAACTTTTAATACCAGTTCCATTCAATGTGCTTCAGATTAGGATTGTTACTGTTATAGCACAAGAAACGCTACCAGAAATCAGGCAGATTAAATGCCAAACAAGTACTTAATGAATTAGAATGATGAAAAACTACATAATTAGACTACATAATTATCTTGGGTTGTGGAGCAACGCTTGAGAGAGATAAATATCATCACAGTGTTGAAGTGAACTGAAGGTCTCAAGCGCAGCTTTCTGCTGGTCCTTAGAAATGTTCACCTTCCGTCAAATAGGAAAATGTCAGGCCTGAAGAATGCAGTTGCAACCCAATTCACATGAAGTAGACATGTGACCCTAGTATGGGTTTCAAAACCAGTCATCTATCATTTTAATGCAAGATCTGTGGGGAGTGGTGTGAGATTACTAATGACACCAGAGTGCTGGCCTTGCTTCAACAGTCAAGACACAGATAAGGAGACTCATAGATAAGTGAATAAACTCATTTCGTTAATACATAGCGGATTTTAGTAGTCAACAATCAAATTACACCCATACGCTTGCACAAATGGGTAAAAATACCTCTATTTTTAATTGTTAAAAGCTGATGTCAAAATCTCCAAACTGATGCTGCAAGTTATATTCCTATGCCCATTTTTACTACCCAGCCCTCTTATTTTAAATTCAGTATAAGGAGATGGAGTTCAAGCCCTTTTGCAAAACCACACTTGTGATACAGAACTTAAAATGAAAATTACGTGCTTGATTTTCTTTGCTTGCTGCCTGTCCCCAAAACATTGAAACCTGTCTTCTCTCCCTTCTACATCACTTAATGTATTGTCAATATCTAACAAACAGTAATGTATTAGATAAACCGATTCAGAAACAATTTTTTGAATTCCAGGCTTATTTTCCTTGATTCACTTGTCTACAGCTATAAGGCTGGCAAAAGAAACAGTTTCATAAATATCTAGTATAGTAGTTTTTATTCCTCCTGGACTAAACCAAGTGTTCACTCATCCGTGGAAATCAAACAAACAGGACAAATGTTTTGCATCCGCAGTTTTAGAGAGCAGTATGTAGAACAAGAGGACACTTATGAACCAAGGAACGAAATGAACATAAAAATACCCGGTGTTTATTTCAGAAGATGCAGCTCGGAATTCTTCATCAGTTTAGATCTTTTTCTTATAAGAAATTTGGACAACAGAATTTACCTCCATCGGTCTCATACTAACAAATACTAATTTCTCTATTGAAACAGATTAGATTATTTCCCCCGTATCTGCAGTATGGTATAGAGCAGCATCGTCTCTCGAGATTGTAATAATGTAAAAAAACTAATATTGAGTAACTCGAATGCTTCTCTTTTCATATATACTTTTAAGGGGTTTAACCTTTCTCTGAGTAGGAGTGTTTACAAAATGTTACTCGGTGAGTCATACCACACTTCTGTTTGCTCCTAACGTTTCAGCAGATAAGCTCTGAAATGAAGTGCAAATAGCAGCACAAACATAACAAGATACATTAAAAAATACTGCAAAATTGTTGTGCATGAACTCGGACCATACAAGCGCTCTCTTCGCTGTATTTTTCCATGCTTTGTGACATAATATAGTTGTAC